>NW_026652277.1:137843465-137987111 GCF_009828535.3 Hylobates moloch
AGAGCGAGACTCCGTCTCAAAAAAAAAAAAAAAAAAAAAAAGAAATATCCAAAACCAAATAGATAGAGCAGAAAAAAATGAAAAGGAAAAAGTAACCTCCATAATCCACTTACTTGTATGGACCTCTTCAATAGCAATAGTTTACATTTCAGTAAATTACTGATCAGGCCCACTGCCACCTGCAATTTTTCAGAATCAGGTCACATGAGCCGCTTCTTTTCAGGAAAATCTGAAGGATGAAAACACACTGCAAGTATAATAGCTAGTCAGCCACAAGGATGATCCTCTCCAGGTAGAAATTACTTATTTGGCAAATCCACTCATGCTGTGTGCTACCAAAGTGGCAGAAGTAGGATGTCCTGCATATTGTTTCTTGCTTCATTTCAGTGAGAAATAAAGTGGTTCTCAGCCTTTATAGGATTTCATGGAAGGAATCGGATGAAAGGGCTCCTTCCTAGTTAGGGTTCTGGCCCCATCTTATATTAGCCTTCTGGACAGGTTTCTCTTGATTTATCTTATTCAGAGGACTGTTTGAAGATTTTATGGTGTGTAACTTTTCTTGCTTCAATCTCTCAATATGAGTATTTTCTTTATATTACTTCAGGTGTTAAATTGGTAAATAATTTTCAATTGACCTTGTAGACATAATATTTGACACAGAAATGGACTCAACTAAATATTGATTTTTAATGATTTCATGAATTATTAGAAATAACATAAAGGAATAATCCTTCCTCTTATTCTGAATCAATAAAACCTTTGTTGACGGCTGCTTCATAGCCTTGATTGAGAATCACTGGCCTGTTTACACTGTCTGGGTCTATGAAGAGTCTTACCTGGGTTTGAAAGGAGGGAGGTAACTTGGGCTATATCCTAGATCTTTTGAAGAGTAAAGGATGCATTTCTCAAAAAACTAGAGGAATTGATATAGGACTTGAGCTTTATAATGGGATGGTAGGAAGAAAATAATTTAGGTTATACATTATATCACCAAAAAATATTTTGCTCCTACTTATCCCAGTTGGAGAGTTTATTTTTTTAGTGGGTTGAAGATCATTCGTTTATAGTTTCCTTGTTTTCAAAATTTGACACCTTATCCTTAAGATAATATGAACACATAAGAATTAAATATTTAAAAAGTCATAAAGCTAGAATTTGACCCTAGATGATGAAATGTAAGAGCAGCTGTCATGCATGTACTTGTTTTAAGCACATACCAGTCATAATCTGCTCCAGTATTTACATTTTCCCAAATGTATCTATTTTTTAAATTTAAATTAATTCTTATGACATTTCTTGGTAAAACACAGAAAAGAGTGAGAAAAAAGGTAAGTAAGTAATTTTTAAAAAACGTGATAAACATTAACATTTTCTATTTTCTTTTAGTCTCTAGTCTACGGTCTATATGTAGTTAAAATAACATAATAATTTTCTAACATGCATTGTTAATAAACATGATTTCAAAAACATTTGTATATTACTGAAAACCTACGTAAAATAATTTCTATGTTAATAAGATATTCTGCTTGCCTAAAGCAGTATCGATACATGTTCATCAAAAAATACAAAACACATATAACAGCAAAACTAATGTGGCACTTACATTGTGCCAGGTAGAATAATAAGAGTTTCACTTGTATTAGCTAAACTGTAATAAAAACTCTAAGCTTTTAGCCACTGTGACATATTTCTAGATAGTATAAATACATGGATTTGCAACAAGTTAAAAGCTTTCACTTCCCAGAAATAAATTCTCTTGTTTATATCATGTATAGCATATAATATAGTATATCTATGTATGTATACAATATAGAGAGAGATGAAATAAATGGATTTAATTAATTCCCATTTGTTGATGTATAGGTAGTTTCTATTATATAATGAATGCTGTGATGAAAAAAACTTGTGGCTTAACATATTTCTGATTTCATATTTGTGTCTGTGTCTCTCAATGTGGGATGTGCTTTTGAGGAAGTACAAGGATGTGCCAAGATGCTCTCAGAGACATGGAATACACATGTTACATTTTTGTGAAGTTTAACTTACTCAAAGGTCTAGTTAAAAATGCTGAATTTTTTAAAACGTATCTATTCAGCTCAAAAAGTTTTTACTGAGTGCCTATTATATCCCGAGAAGTTTTTAGAAGTCAAGTGAGCCAGACATATTTTATGCATCCCTCAAACTCTCTTGGCTTCAAGTGACTCCTGAGTTTCCTTCTTACTTTTTTTCTGTTACATTCCATCTATTCTATGTAATATAGTCTGAAATAATTTGACATTTCTTTCCAAATGCATACAAACAAAATAAATTTAATACCTTTATATCATTGTTTGCAATCTTGTATTATAAGGTAAAAATTCTAGAAAGAAAGGCACAATGTGCTATTAAGAAATAGGAAATCTATCTAGCAGGAAATACAGCTGTGTTAAACCTAGAGCACAATCAGAGAGAGGGCATGTCACTCCTTCTGTGATGTCACACAATGAGAGGTGCTGGTCAGCTGCATTAAACATGCTACAATGTTAGATTCATCAGTACATCTAAAGAGGTCAAAGCAACTATCTTCATAAATTGTTGAACTTGTCACTATGCAAACAGTATTTTTAAAAATTCGATTACAGAAAATTCAACAGTGTTACTCCTGAATGCATTTAAATCATGTCATAATTATGCTTAATCAAATGTTATTTACAAACACCATTAAATGATGCTTCATTCCATTTCTCAACTCAGCGAGTTCTCAGATATAAAATTACAAAATTTTCTAGTTTGTGTTTTTGATACTATTCTAGTTAGTTTCTACATTTTTAACTGAGGTATAAAATATATACAATAATGAGAACACATAAGTGAAGAGCTCAATATTTCAAAAACTGAAAACAAACATATAATGGGCATTCATATCACGAAACAGAACATTCTTCAATTTGAACTTAAGCAGAAGTGCCCCATGCCTACAAAATCCTCCTTGTCATGAATCTATAAAAAAACCACTCCCAGGGTTCACCACTCCCAGAGGAAATAGCTGCCTATGCTTCAAGGGCTCCACATTCTGGCATTTTGAACTGTCAGGTCCAAGTTATTTTTCAGTCGTCTGATGCTTATTAAAATATATTTACCTAGGAATTTAGCTATATTAAAATATAGTTACCTAGGAATTTTCAAGGAAACTCAGGAGTCACTTGAAGCCAAGAGAGTTTGAGGGATGCATAAAATATGTCTGGCTCACTTGACTTCTAAAAACTTCTCGGGATATAATAGGCACTCAGTAAAAACTTTTTGAGCTGAATAGATACGTTTTAAAAAATTCAGCATTTTTAACTAGACCTTTGAGTAAGTTAAACTTCACAAAAATGTAACGTGTATTCCATGTCTCTGAGAGCATCTTGGCACATCCTTGTGTTTCCTCAAAAGCACATCCCACATTGAGAGACACATACACAAATATGAAATCAGAAATATGTTAAGCCACAAGTTTTTTTCATCACAGCATTCATTCCTGCAAAATTTCCCAATGTTGGCATTGAGACTGTTAGCATGCGCTAAACTGCCATATTCTACTTGGTGTAATAAACCCTCATTCTTCATTGTCTTTAAAGACAGCACTCCAATTACAACTTACTGTTTTATAATAAGGAGCTGGCAAAATCAATCTAACAGTTGTCAGATAGTCAAATACTGACTTTATTACTGGGTAATTGGAGTGAGACTAGATAAACATGGTATACCTTTGGAAATAAAAGTGTAAGAAATAACTGCATGAGTCTATTACATTATATAGATGTTTAAAATAAAATCAGGAATATTTCAAAGAAAAACAATTTTAATTGATAAATATTTTGGCTTAAGTATAAGTACAATAGCCCCAATAAAAAGGGGAACATTCTATAGGTTGTCTGTTTACTCTGTTGATAGTTTCTTTTACTTTGCAAAAGTTCTTTAGTTTAATTAGGGCCCTCTTGTCAATTTTTGCTTTTGTTGCAATTGCTTTTGAGGACTTAGTCACAAATTCTTTGCCAAGAATAATGTCAAGAAGGGTACTTCCTAGATTAGATTTTCCTCTGGATTTTTATAGCTTGAGATCTTACATTTAAATCTATAATCTATCTTGTGTTAATTTTTGTGTATGGTGAAAGGTAAGGGTCTATTTTTATTCTTCTGCATAGGTCTGACCAGTTATTCCAGCACCATTTATTCACAAATTATGCATCTGACAAAGGTCTAATATCCAGAGTCTGTAAGAAACTTAAATCAACAAGCAAAACACAAATAACCACATTAAAAAATGGGCTAAGGGCATGAACAGGCACTTCTCAAAAAAAGACATACAAGTGGCCAACAAAAATATGAAATAAAATGCTCATAATTACTGGTCATCAGAGAAATGCAAATCAAAACCAACCACAAGGAGATATCATCTCACACCAATCAGAATAGCTATTATTAAAACATCCAAAAGCAACAGATGCTGGTGAGGATGCAGAGAAAATGGAATGCTTATACATTGTTGGTGGGAATGTAAATTAGTTCAGCAACTGTGGAAAGTGGTTTGGAGATTTCTCAAAGACTTTAAAACAGAACTACCATTCAATACAGCAATCCCATTACTGGGTATGTACCCAAAGGAAAATAGACCATTATGCCAAAAAGATACGTGCACTCATGTCTGACACTATCACAGCATTATTCACAATAGCAAAGACATGGAATCAACCTAAGTATGGATCAGTGGTGGAATGGATACAGAAAATATACACCAAGGAGTACTACATAGCTATAAAAAAAGAATAAAATCATGTCCTTTGCAGCGACATGGATGGAACTGGAGGCCATAATCCCAAGCAAATTAACACAGGAACAGAAAATCAAATGTTCACACTTACAAGTGGGAATGAAACATTGAGCACCCGTGGGTATAAACATGGGAACAGTGGACACTGGGACTTCTAGTGGGCGGGAGGCAGAGACAGAGCAGATGGGTCAAAAAACTACCTATTGGGCATTATGCTCACTACATGGTTGCAATTCACCCATCTAATAAACCTGCATATGTACACCTGGCATCTAAAATTAAGTTGAAATTTAAAAAGTAAATAAAAAGGGTAGCAAAAAAGGCAAATGCATGAATTTCTCCCTCTTTCCAATTACTGTATATAGAGAGGCTTCTATGATAGGTGAACATATTAGGGGAATCTATATAGTAAGTGTGTTCAAGCTGTTTTGAACTAAAAAGTAAAATTAAGCTGAAAAATAAAATATACGCACCTAAAAAACAGATTTTAGTCATCAAAAAATCTGTGCTTGAACATCTAGTTGAAAGAATTGCAATAATTTTTATTCTCAGTGTGTAGCTGGACAATAGAGAAGATGCTAATATTTTGGCAAATTAATTAGTTTTATCTTCTAAATGTATACTTATGTTTGTAAGCACTCAGTGATAATTTTATTTAAAAAATGGCTTTTGTAAGCAAGACACTGATTGGCAAAACATAAGAAGTATAAAAATTCAAAGGCTTTTCAAGCACAACATTAGCAGTTAATTTTGGAATTAAAGTGTTATCTACAACATGCAAGAATATTGTATTGAATAGATAAGTTTTTGATCAGAATTTAAAAATCAGAATATGTGTGTTATATGTTATAGATCATTTGGTGATTCTTTAGAGCTTATTGTACCCCCTAACAAGCTAAAGTAGCTGTTGGTTTAGCTTGATATGTCTCAGTTTTTTTTTGTCTTAAGAAGATAGCATTAGGAGAAATACCTAATGTAAATGACGAGTTGATGGGTGCAGCAAACCAACGTGGCACATGCATACCTATGTAACAAACCTGCACGTAGTGCACATGTACCCTCGAACTTAAAGTATATAAAAAAAGAATATCACAGATATGAGTAAAAATAAGAAACTGAGGCCAGACACGTTTGATTGATTTACTATGGAAACCTGCAAATAAACTCTCTAAAGAGAATAAATTCTATCCAAAACATAGGATAGGGTAATAGGGGGAGGGTGTCATTTGGATGTAAGAAAGACTTTGGGATCTTGCAAAAGAGATCATGTTTAGGGAAGAGTTGTGCTATATTTAAAAGGAATAATAAAAATAGAATTGTTGTGCATTTTCCTGAGAATACTGACAGGAATTCTCTGGTTCTTTGTGAAAGGGAATATTTTAAAAATGGCTTTTCATTTAATTTTTTGTTCCAGAGTACTGTGAAAATCCTAGTGGCACCTACTGCTAAAATTCTTATCTTAAAACAGCAAATATCACACTTTTTTTTTCCATGGCAGTCAGAGTTTTATACAAAAGTAAACAACTCAACGAATCAAACCTGATGGGCTTTGGAACACACTTGCAAAGTCAGAGCCATTCATCAGAGACTGCTTTGTGATCAGAATCAGAAACTATTAGGGACTTACTAGAAAAACAGAGTTGGACAGGACTACATGCTTTCTCTAAAATGAGAAAAATCAATTTTCAAAAAATATTCCCCATGAAATTACAAACTATAGATCAATTTTATTCAACATTCATAAACACGTCAATTCTTAAGGCGTTAAGAGTACTTTCTAGATGGAGATATTAAGCAGTTGTCAAATAAGCTTTTATAAGTAAAATCATTGCCCTGCTACCCTGGCTGAAGTGAGTCATTGAAGGTTTGGCTATCAGAAACAAGTATTTAAAATTTCTGGAACCATTGATATGGATTCTTTGCCACTAGGATCTGGAGAAACCAACTGGAATATTATGCTTATACCAGAAAAAAAGTGGATTTGGGTTCTTGTTCTAAAAGATAAGAAAACATTTCATATATGGATTGGGACAATCATATAGAAGGCTGATGGTATTAGTTATTTCTGTACTATCAAAACCAAAACTTGTGTTTGTGTTTTGATTGTGGGCTGCATCACTGCTGTAGAAAGTACATAAAGCTGGTTGGAGTGTTTCTCAGAAAATTATATTGAGTTTAGGAAAGCATTCTAAAAGAAAAACAGAAATGAGTCATGCGTGGTGGCTCACGCCTCTAATCCTAGCACTCTGGGAGGCTGAGGCAGGTGCATTACCTGAGGTCAGGATCTCTAGACTGGCCTCACCAATATGGTGAAACCCCGTCTCTACTAAAAATGCAAAAATTAGCTGGGCATGGTGGCACATGCCTGTAATTCCAGCTACTCAGGCAGCTGAGACAGGAGAATGGCTTGAACCCAGGGGGCGGAGGTTGTGGTGAGCAGAGATTGTGCCACTGCACTCCAGCTTGGTGACAGGGCGAAACTCCATCTCAAAAAAAAAAGGGAAAAAAGAAAAAAGAAGAAAAAGAAAATTGTTACATAATTCAGAATGACATATAATTCGGATTTGAAGGAATTCAGTAGTCCACCAACAAGGATCAATAGAATGAGTCTTGGCACACCAAAAGCACTACAAGGTCAGGAGGGTGGAGGAGGCCACTGAAGATATAACTGTCTACCCTAATGGTCTTTGGTTACCTAGAGCCTGGGATGTTAATGTTAACGTAGGCATTGGGCCAATGTAAGGTGGATGTTAATAACCGAGAAGATAAAATAACAGCAGAATATTTGAAGAGCTATAGCTCTAATGGAATTGCCCAATAAAAATTTTATTGAAGAGAAGGAGGAGTGCTTTTTTGTGGATTTGGATTTCAAATTCACACCACCTGCTTGGTGTGGGTAATTCCAAGCTGAGAAATTAATTGAAAATTGTGTTTTGGCACGACGGAAGCTAACACAAATCCTTTGAAAAAGAATACATCCTCAACATGATGCTCAAAAAATTTCCATATTAAAAAAGCCAGCTTAAAAATGCCACTTTTGGCCGGGCACGGTGGCTCATGCCTGTAATCCCAGCACTTTGGGAGGCCGAGATGGACGGATCACGAGGTCAAGAGATTGAGACCATCCTGGCGAAAACGCTGAAACCCCGTCTCTACTAAAAATACAAAAAAAATTAGCCGGTCATGGTGTCCGGCGCCTGTAGTTCCAGCTACTCTGGAGGCTGAGGCAGGAGAATGGTGTGAACCCGGGAGGCGGAGCTTGCAGTGAGCGGAGATCGCGCCACTGCACTCCAGCATGGGCGACAAAAAAATAAAAATAAATAAAAATAAAAAGCCACTTTTGGCTACCATGAAACAGCTTTTATGAGACTAAAACCCCAGTTGTCTGAAAGTACCAGAGAACATACAAGGTAGCAGGGTTTGAGTACAAAGGATCTCAAAGGAAAATGCATGGTAGAGAAAATAACATTTTCTGCCACTTTTCAACTTTGATGTATTCACTAATTACAATATGGTGCTGCTCCAACTGACTGAGCCAAAAGAGGCACCTCAGCTTCCAGTAGCCTCACTGTCTCACTGTCCTAGAGAGACAAACATTGGAAGGTAGCACTTCTTAGGCAGGCAGCAATTGACAAAAGCACTGGGAAAAAGGAAACTTGAGAGAAGTGAGCTGACATTCTACAGTGCTCTGCCTCTCTCAAAGCACTTGCTGAAGGTTGTAACAAGAGGATAAAAGACTAAGCAGTTAGTCAGTTTTATTGAGCTGGAGACACACACAAAAATATCACTTAAAGATCACCAAGAGAGAGGCCTAGTATAAACACTTGGCTTGCAGTTGAGATATTCAATGAGTAATGTATATTATAAATAGATCAGCCCTCACAGAGATGGATACATGGCCTAATAACTTCAGTCTCCGATTGAAACAAGAAGAATTGCTCCTATTCTAACTGCCTGGCAAAACGAATGAATCGTTTCTGAAGGAGAATCACATGTAGGTCATCTACCTTACTTTATATGTAATAGCTAGCATGAAAAAAAATCAGGACAGAAATAAATACCTATTAATGAAGACAAAAAGACAAGAGACACAAACCCATATGTGATTCTGATCCTAAAGTGATTCAACATAAAATTAGAAATAATTTTGTAAATTATGTTCAAGAGAATAGATGGCAAGTTGGAGAATTTCACCAGAAACTTAAATCTCTATCTATAAAAAACACAAATTCTGAAACTGAAAAACAGAATACTTTATGTTAATCATTCAAAATATATATTAATATTACCAGATTAGACACAGCAGAGAAGAGGTGGAAGGTAACTTGAAAATATGGACTAAAGCAAAGAGTGATTTAAAATATATGAATTCTAAAGACATGGGGAAATATTCAAAATACATATAATTGGAACCACAGATGAGGCAGAGAAAGACTATATGGCAGAAGTTGTATTTGAGAAATTACTAACCAATGACTTCCCAAGAGTTAAAATATATGAAGCCACAAATTTAGAAAGTTTTGCAAACCTAAAAGAAGTCCAATGAAACCCACATCTGGACAAGCAAGGGTAAGATTTTGTAAACCAAATATAAAATTTTATAAACAGCAAAGAAAAACGTAATATTAATTTTTAGAGTAGTTTTCATTTCAAAGCAAAATTATGGAGATTTCCCATATAACTCTGCCGCCATATATGCAACATGTTTTAGCCTCCCCCATTATCAACATCTTCCATCAGAGTGATACACCTGATATAGCTGATGTACCTACAATGACAGACACATCATTAATACCAAAAGTAAGTACATTTCTCACATTACAGTTCATTCTCAGTGTTGTACATTCTATGGTTTTTGACAAATATATAATGAATAATATCATAAAAACTTTTTTACTGCCTTAAAATCTGCTTGCTTTGCCGATTCATGCCTCCCCAAACCCCCAAACTCCTGGCAAACACTTTTTTTTTTTTACCTGCTCCACAATTTTACCTTTTGTGGAATGTTATATAGTTGGAATCATAAAATATGTAGCCTTTTCTGATTGGCTGCTTTCACTTAGTAATATGCATTTCATGTCTTTCCAAGTTTTTTCATGGCTTGGTGGCTCATTTCTATTTAGCCTTGAGGAATATTCTGTTGTCTGGATTTACCAAAGTATATTTATTCATTCACCCACTGAAGGGCATCTTGGTTGCTTCCAAGATTTATCAACTATAAATAAAGTTGCTATAAACATCCATATACAGGCTTTTGTGTGGATTTAAGTTTTCAACTCTTGGGTAAATTCCCTGAGTGTGACTGCTGAATTGTATGGTAGGTTTAGTTTTGCACAAAACTGCCAAACTGTCTTCCAAAGTGGTTGTACCATTTTGCATTCTCATCAATAGTAAATGACAGTTCCTGTTATTTCACATCCATGCCAGAATTTGGTGTTGCTTTTGTTCGACATTTTGACCATTCTAATAGGTGTGTAGTAGTATCTCATTGTTCTAATTTGCATTTCCCTGATGATATGTGTCTTCGTCTGTTTTGGCTGCTGTAACAAAATGCCTTATAAGTAAATAATTATTTAATTTTAAATAATTCACAGTTCTGGAGGCTGGGAAGTCCAAGATCAAGGTGTTGATAGATTTAGTATCTAGTGAAGCCTCATACTTTGCTTCATGGAGGTTCCTCTTGCTGCATCTTCATATGCAGAAAGCACAAAAGACTCCTTAAAGCCTCTTTCATAAGGGTACTAATCTCATTTATGACCACAGAGCCCTCATGACCTAATAACATCCTAAAGGCTTTACCTCTCAATACTGCCACAATGGGGATTAGATTAAACCTAGGCCTTCTGGAGGGACCGAAACATTCAGACCATAGTAACATATGATATGGAGCATCTTTTCATATGCTTATTTTCCATCTGTATATCTTCTTTAGTGAGGTGCCTGTGAAGGTCTTTTACATTTTTAAATCAGGTTTTCTTATTATTGACTTTTAAGAGTTCTTTGTATGTTTGGATAGCAACTCTTTTTTAGATATGCCTTTGCAAATATTTTCTCCGAGATGGTAACTTGTCTTCTCATTCTCCTGACCTTGTCTTTTGCAGAGTAGAAGTTTTTAATTTTAATGAAGCAGCTTATTAACGATTTCTTTTCTGGACTGTACCTTTGGTGTTGTATATGAAACATCATGGCCATACTCAAGGTCATATAGTTTTTCTCCTATGTCATTTTCTAGGCTACCACTGTGTTCAACCAGTATAATACAGTATTTCTTAAACTGTTGGTTATCGCCTGCACCCTAAATCTAATCAGAACAATGAGGATACAAAAGACTATTATAGCACTACTTGACGAGCATTATAAAACAATTACTTGGATAAAACCTAATAGACCTGCTTACTGAAACTAACGTAATTTTTTAAGAAGAACTCCTCTCTACCACATGCCAAACCAAGGAAATGAAAGAATCAGAAAGACAAAAGAAGGAAGAAGAAAAGAAAGAGACAGAGGAGAGAAATGGAGGGAATAGAAGGCAAGCGGGAAAAAAGGAAGTAAGGAGAGCAGAAGAGAAGAGAATGTCTCAATTTTGATCAAGTAAATAGAAACACAATCATTAGGAATGAAATGATGACATGACAGATTCAAATAATTAAAAGATAATATATACAATGCACCAATAACCTCAAAAATCTAATAATTATTAACACTTCACAAAACATGTTTAAAAAATTAATTCCAGAGATATGTGAATTAACAAATGATAGGATAACAGAAAAAAATTGATCTATTTTCTCTTTTCCCCCTCTAGTCCCACATAAAACATAATAACCAAGGCTTAGATTATTGTAAAACAAATTCTCAGAAACCTTCTAGGATCTACACTTTTTTTTTTTTTTTGAAATTAACTTGACCAGTGCGTAGAAAATAACAAAACCTACTGAATGTATTTTATGGGTTTAGTGTATTCCACCAAATCAAGCTAGGATATACTGTTACTTATAAATATATATGCCAGAAAGCTAATAGACTGTCAGCAAGCTAAATGCATTATGTGAATATACATCATTACTGTGCCTTTTTAAAAAGAATGCAAGAATAATCTGACTTTAAGAAGTCTATCAATAGTCAGATACTCTCCTATATTGTCTCTCCTATATTCCACCTTAAAGATTCTAGAAGTATTCCTCCAGCCTGAAAATGGATAGAGGGAGATGGAAGAAACAACATTTGTTTCTTGTTCACTTTAGGATGAGTGGGTCGAACAACCTGTTTGCTCACATGCCATTCCTGAGAATTGGTCACATGACTCCACCTAGTTTCACAAGTGTAAAAGGAACTGGGAAGTATAGTATGAGTGGGAAGCCACTTCTTAGCAAGCCTCTACTCCAGGATAGGGGCCCACACATTCATTTTCTGATGAAACTGTAGTAGTCTCTACTATATCCAACACCAAAAATGAGCTCTGAGGACTTGAAACTAATTGGTGTAATCTGTACTCTTGGCCATGGTGGTTTCAAAGATAGGCAAGTGATTTAAATTGCTCTAATCAGTTTTAATCTTCGGACTTGGACTGGCAATGCCTGGATGCAGATTCTCTCTTAACTGCTAAATAGGATCTTGAGAGAATATAGCCTTGGGTGCTACTAACAGCCTTATGTGACCACAGGAGTAAACCGTGTCCGAAAATGGAGCCAAGCCAAATCAAGGAGAAAAACCAAGAACTACATCCTGATCTTAAATCCTTTTTAAGCCCTGAATCAAGTCTCATCTCAGAACACCTGATTAGGCCTAGTGTGTTTAATTAGGTGAGCTAAATTTTTGCTTGTTTGTTTGGCTGAATGTTTGCTTATTTGCAGCTAAACATGTGCTTATATAAAAATTGATGAGTTCAATAATGTGACCAGTTAGCCTATAGCTCTAGAGAAAACAGTAAACGATTTGTAATAACAGTGGGAAAACAAAATCCTGCTAACATTTTTTAACATGTATTTTCAATTGACAAACTGTAGTTTCAAATATTTATGGGGTACAATGAGATGTTATATATGTATTCAGTGTGGAATGCATAAATCAAACTAACATATAACTCATCTCATATAGTTATCAATTTTGTGATAAACACACTTGAAATTACTCTCATAGCAATTTTAAAATGTACATTATTATTAACTATACTCACCAGGCTGTGCAATAAATCTCAAAACCATTCCTCCTAACTGAAACTTTGTACCCCTTAACCAACATCTCCCCTATTAACATTGACAACAAAATCTATTAACAAGGAATGATCAAAACCTATATGAAATATATTAAAATATACATTATAAGGCATGGATTACACTTTTAATAAAATTATTTTTCAGTGAGTTTGGAAGATCTGAGTCATAAATTGATATGGATGAGAATCTTTGTTTTGAAGCATATTTCTTCAACTTTTCCCAAATTTTATACATTATTGGTTTTTCTCCTTTATGAGAATAATTTCATTTTTTATGTTTTCCTAGCAAATGATCCACTTTATGGAGGCTTTTAAATACATGAGCACGGAGCCTCACTTAGTATTCTCTCATAATTATTGTACCATGATATCTTTTCATAACTGCAGCAATAGCTTCTCTTTTTAATGTTTTGTACTTTTGTTTCTCCATCCTTCCTGATTAGTTATATTAGATTTTTATAAAATTACTTTTTCCCTCTGTGACCTCTCTTTAACTTAGAGGAAGCAGAGGCTGATTAGGTTATAGAATATTAATTGTTTATTGATGTTATGATGCTCAAACTAATTAACATATACCTCATATTGCTTTTAGCATAGAAGTCTGGCGTTAGCTTTGGTCAAGCCTAAATCAGAGAGAAAAGACTTTATTTTTTTAAAATGAAAAACCTTTTTATTTATGTAAAGAGCAACCTATCATTTTACTACCCCTTCCCAATTCTACCCTCCCTACTTAGGAAAACTAACATCCGCCAGTCTTTGCCTTTAAGTATAGATCTTTTCTGACAGAATATGATATGCAGCATTATCCCAATACATTTTTTCTTCCCAGAAATATTTGCAATCTCAATAATATTTATAGTTAATTTATAACATCTCAATGTCTAGCATGCATGTACCAAAAACATAAGAAGTATAGATTTTATATTCCAAACGGAAGAGACAAGAGTGTATCATGAGCTCCACAGGGGGAAAAAAAAAAGGAAAGAAGGAAAGCAGAGAAGAAGGAAGAAATGGAAGAAAGAAGACAGGGAATGAGGCAAGAATGCAGGAAATAAGGAAGTCTTTTAAAGCAATTACTTAAAGAATAAACCCTTAGACATGAAGCTTCCTGAAGATTATAGTTCAAACAGACGTGTGCATTATGGTCAAGGGAAGAAAATCAGCTTAAATATTTCCAGTTCAACTGAATTCACTTCAATTATATTTGACAGTTAGGTCCCCTTTATGTTAACAATAAGTGTCTCACATTAAACTTTATTAGCATTTGGGTATGCACATCAGTAATACAATATTCAAATAACCACCATACCAATCAGAGCAGATGCTGGCCATTAACAATTGGTAGATTGTGCTGGTGTACACTGGATGAAAAATCAACCAAAGTGTTCACTGCCAACATGAGAAAGCAACAACAACAAACCCACTAAGCTCCAAGTGTAATTGTTTTTATGTTTTCTAAATGAGTGTTTTTATATTTATCTGTATTCTTCTGTTTTCCTATGATCATTCTGTAAACATGAGTTTATTTGATTAGAAAGACTCAATGTTTTATTTAACAGTCTGTATTATTGTATAGTCTGATGTATAATAATAAAGCATTTAAAGCTTTTCCTTCTGAATATAAATTAAATGTCATGTTTGAAATTGTTATTATAATTTTCTTTTCCCTTAGTTGGCCATGAAATTCAATGCTTTCATCCTTTCTGATCCAAGTTTTACTTAAAAAGATTAGCTTCAATTATTTAGAAATATTTTTAACTGTCTTTACTTGGGGAAGTGTTATTTCTTCCTACTTTATATCACTAGCATCAAGAAAAGCATCTTGTACATTTTGATTTTTGAGATTTTCATTCTATAATATTAATAATTATTTTAATACTCCATATGCATCTGAGGAGTGCAGTGTGATATGAAAATATTACAGGTTGCCTCAAATGTATCCTTTCTTCCTTTTTTCCTTATGTACAGTACATAAAAACTGTTCATAGTTTTGAGTGCAGCTCAGGATGTATCACCTCACAGACTCCGTTGTATCTTGGAGTGGTCATGTGAACCATTTCCGATAGGTGAGCAGAACCTGTGACTGAGTTGGAGTCCTGGTGCTGACAATAACTGCTACTTGATGGGATTTGGACAGCCAAAAATAAGACTTCCTGGGTGTGAGACAATTGAGCTTTATATTTCTTCAAGACACTGTCTGTATAGAACAATAATTTGATTCTCCCTATCAAGAGTTGGCAAATCTTTTCTATAAAGTAGAATAGTAGATAGTAAGTATTTTAGGTTTTGATGTGATCTCTGTTACAACTATTCAAATCTGTAAACAAATGAGTTTGAGTATACGTAACCGAAAATTTATTTACAAAAACAGACGGGGGCCAGATTTGATCCACTAGCCATAGTTTGCCAGCACTTTCTCTGTATTGTGATGATTCTTTCTCTTTTTTGTTTGTCTGTTTTCAATTTTATCTGTCAAATATTGAGAAAGATGAGGTACATTCTCCCAATATTAGTGTTTTCTTTTGATTTTTTTCAATTTCTCTTTGTTTAATATATCACTATAAATTTTCACAAGTTGGAACTCATTATAAATGTTTTTATTATAATATCCAATGAACAATCAAAAAATGGAATTAAAACATTTTCACTTAAAATAGCATCAAAAAGAATAAAATACTTAGGAATTAAATTAATCAAGTAGATGAAAGAATTGTATACTGAAAGCTATGAAATATTGCTGAAGTAATTAAGGAATACATACATAAATGGAAAGCCACCCCCATTCATGAATGGAAAGATTTAATATTGTTAAGATATCAATACTACCCAAATCAATCTATAGATTGAGTGAAATCCCCATTGAAATCCCAATAACATTTTATGCAGAATTAGAAAAGTCCATCTTAAAATTTATATAGCATCTCAACAAACTTTAAATAGCCAAAACAATCCTGGAGAAGAACAAATTTGCAGGTCTCATTTTTTTAAATTTCAAAACTTATTACAAAGTACAGTAATCAAAAACAATGTGGTGCTGGAATAAAGATAGGCATAAGAAGTACTGTAATAGAGAGCCCAGTAATAAACCCTCACATATATGGTCAAATTATTTTTGAGAAGGGTGTCAAGACTTTCAATGGAGAAAAGAAAGTTTGGGGCTTTTTTCTCCCAACAAATGGTGCTGGGAAAATTAGATAACCACATGCAAATGAAGGAAATTGGATCTGTACTTTACAATATATACAAATATTAACTCAAAGTGAATCACAGATCTAAATGTATGAGCTAAAATTCTAAAAATCTTAAGAGGAAATGAAAGGGAAAACCTTTATGACATTGGATGTAGCAATGATTTCTTGGGTATGTCAGCAAAAGCATAGGCAACAAAAGAAAAAATAGACAAATCGGACTTCATCTAAATTATAACTTTTGTTCATGAAAGGACACTATCAACAGAATAAAAAGGTAACCCACAAAATGGTAGAAAATATTTGCAAATTACCTATTTAATAAGGAATTAAGATCTAGAATATACAGAGAACTAAATTTCAGTGAAAATAAAACAATTTAAAAATGAATATTTGAACTATGCAAAGAACTTGCATAGACATATTTTCAAAGAAGATAAACAAATGGCCAATAAGCGTATAAAAATAGATACTTAATATCACTAATAATTAAGGAATTGCAAGTCAAAACCACAATGACATACCACCTTATTTCCTTTAGGATGGCTAGTAACAAAAAAGAAACAATAAACAAAAACCAAGTGTTGACATGGATGTAGAGAAATTGGAACCCTTGTGCACTGCTGATGGGAATTTAAAATAGTACTACTGTTATGGAAAATAGTATGGTGGCTCCTCAGAAGATTAAACATGGAATTACCATTTGATCCAGCAATTCCACTTCTGAGGATATACCCAAAATAATTGAAAGGAGGAACTTGAAGATATATCTGAATACTATTTTTATCAGTAGCATTTTTCACAACCAAAAAATAAAAACAACTCATAAATCTATCAGCATTTGAATGCATGAACAAAATGTAGTATATAACTACAATGGAATATTATTCAGCATTAAAAAAGGATGAAATTCTGATACACGCTTTAAAACATTATACTATGTAAAATAAGCCAGACACAAAAAGACAAATACTCTTTGATTCCACTATATGATGTATCTAGTGTAATAAAATTCATAGAGATGGAAAGTAACCCCTGGTTACGAAGGGCCGGGGGGAGAGGAAATTGGGGAGTTATTGTTTATTGGGTAATTTTAATATGGGATAAAAAAGTTTTGCAGATTATTAGTGGTAATGGCTGCACAACAATGTGAATAATAGTTAATTCCTCTGAACTGAACACTTAAAAATGGTTAGAATGATAAATTTTGTTATGTATATTACCACAATAAATTAACTTAAAAGTGATTTCTGTAGACCATTTACTAAATATTGCATTAAATTTTATTTTTACATTACATTTCCCTACTCTCTTTATCCTTTTGCTATTTTCCTATCTTTTTATCTTAACTGTTTTATGTCAGGTAATTTTATATGTTTTCTTTGGAAAAACACATAGTTGAATTTTATTATTTGGTTTTATTTTAAATTATTTTTCTTTTGTTAATAAATTTTATTGAGGTGTAAATTAAAAACAATAAAATGTCCAAAATTCAATAAGATTTGACAAATACGTGTCCCCCATGCAACCATCAATCCAATTAATTTACAGAACATATCTATCACACCTTAAATTTCCCATATGGCCTTTGCAGTTCTTCTAAATTCACAGTGAATTACTAATTGGATTTTTATCACCATATCATATTTTTGCCTATTTAGACCTTAACACAAATGAAATAATATAGTATGTACTCTCTTGTGCCTGGTTTCTTTTGCTGAATTCATTGATAAGTGTAACAGTTGTTTATTAATTTTTAGTAAGAAGAGGCACAACATTGCATGAATATACCATAGTATGTTAATCTTCTCACCTGTTGATGATACTTGGTTTCTAGATTTTACTCTTATGAGTAAAGTTTCTAGGAATATTTGCATAATAGTCCATTGGGGACATATACTTTCATTTCACCTAAGTGAATACTCAGAAGTAACATGGTGAAATGGTATGTTATGTGTATGTTTACCTCTGTAAGAAATTTCCAAAATGGTTATAAAATTTACATTGGTACCTGTCAAATATAGGAATTCTAATTGCTCCACTCCCTTAGCAAAAACTGGTTGTTATTCTCAGTCTCCTTTAATATTTAATATTCTGAGAGCGTAAAGCAGTAGTAATATAATATACTTTAACTTACCACAATCTACTTTCAAATAGTATTACTGCATTTTAATTATAGTGTAAGAAACTTACAACCATGTCCTTCTATTTCTTTCCTCCCATTTTTTGTGTTATTGTTGTCCTAATTTTCACTCCTATATGTGTTATAAACCCAATACATTGTTCTGTTTGTGAACAGAATCGATATTATCTTTCACTTGTAAACTGCTTTATTTAGAGTATAATTGGCCAACAATAAATGACACAAGTAAATCTTCTAATGAGTTTTGGCATCTGTAAACTAAGAAATTTTCTTTCACTTTTGCATTCGTTTTTGTAAATTCTGTTGATCTTCCCATTTCTATATAGGTCTAGAATTCCATCTGGTGTCACACTCTTTCTTCTTGAAGCATTTTCTTTAATATTTTGTAGTGCATAGCTGTTGGCAATGAATTCTCACTTTGTGAGAAAAACTTTTTATTTACTAATCTTTTTTTCTTATTTTTTTTTTTAGACAGATTATCCCTCTGTCACCCAGGCTGGAGGGCAGTTGCACGATCACAGTTCACTGTAGCCTCCACCTCCTGAGTAGCTAGGACTGCAGGCATGTGCCACCACACCCACCTAATTTTTGTATTTTTTGTAGAGATGGGGATTCACCATGGGGCACAGGCCGTCTTGAACTTCTGGGCTCAAGCTATCTTCCTTTTTTTTTGGATAGAGTTTCACTCTGTCACCCAACAGGCTGGGGTGCAGTGGTGCAATCTCAGCTCACTGCAACCTCCACCTCCTAGGTTCAAGCAATTCTTCCTGCCTCAGCCTCCTGAGTATCAAGCTATCTTCTTTCCTTGCCTTCCCAAAGTGCTGGGATTACAGGTGTGAGCCACCATACTTGGCCTGCATTCTTTTTTTTTTTTTTAAATGTCACTGGGGCTACAATTTTGTGTCAATTCATTTTGTGTGTATGGCCTTTGAAGATGTCACTCCATTGTTTTTTTTAGATTGTAATATTTCGTTTTAAAATTAAATTTTTATTTCAATAGTTTTTGGAGTATGGGGTGGTATTTGGTTACATAGATAAGTTCTTTAGCAGTGATTTCTGAGATTTTGGCTTGTAGTATTTCTAATGATTAATCTGGTACGACCATTATATTTGTTTCTCTCAATGTCTTGCAGTGTTTTGTTTTGTTTCTCCTGCCTCTAAACTGCCTTCGAGATGGACTTTTTATTTTTGCCTTTCTCTAGTTCGACCATGATGTGTTTGTGTGTACATGTGCATCCTTTTTTTGTACTTTTCCTATTTGGGTTTTTCCAACCTTCTTGGACATGTCATTTGTTGTATTTCATTAATTTTGGAAAATTCTAGACCATTCTTTTTAAAATGTTTCTTCTGCCCATTCTGTTTCTATTTTTCCTGAAAAAAAGCAATTACATGTATATGCAGATTCACACTGTCTTCAGCTCTTGGAAGCTCTGCTCTGGTTCTTCCTTCCCCACCCTGGCACTCAATACACATACTTTTTTCTTCTTTGTATTTCAATTTGGATACTTTTTGTTCACTTCTTCTCATTTTCAAGGATTATGGATTCTTTCCTCACCTATATCCAAACTTTCCCTGAGTCCACCAAAGGAGTTCCCTATCTATGATATTTTATTTATTTTTTTATTTCTAGCATTTCCATTTGACTTTTTATATACTTACATCTCTGAGTCTATTACTTCATCTCATGTTAATGGTTGGGTTATTTTCTTCCTTTATTGTGTCTCATGATTTTTTAAAAATTGAATGCCAGAAACTATGGGAGACACTAGAAAAAAAGATAAATAAAATCACTACCAGAAATGGGCATGAATCTTCTTTTGTTTATTATGTGGAATTGAGTCAATTTAGTCATAACTCGAGCTGGTTTGGGTTTTTGTTGTTACACTCTCTAGTTGACCACAGGAAATATTTCTAGTGTTAACCTGCTGTTACTTTGTGCTTATAGAGGGGCATGAGATGATGGTGTTCTTTTTGCTTTTGGCTTTTTCAGGCTTATCTTTCAGCAGCCTTTGCACACCTGTGACGTGAGAACTTTTCTCTCTATGCAGTGCGCCTCTTCCAGTGGTAGACTGCTGTTATTTACTAGGAAGGTACTTTTTTCATACTAAATACAGAAGAAGGTTCCAGTTTCTTGTTTCAGTTTCAGCCTTATGCAGGCTTTGGAGACAGTTCTTTATCAGAATTTTTTTTCTCCCTGTCTCCCTGGCCTTGGAGACAGTTCTTTATCAGATTTTTTTTTCCTTCCATTTGTGGGAGCCCAATTCTCACATGTATTCTTGAGGCTTAGGAGGTAAAAGATCATTTATCCCTTCTCCTCTATCTCACCTAATGCAACATTTTTATTGATGCAATATTAGGAGCCACAAAGAATTTTCTGCCCATCTCCATGTGCAGAGAGTTCTTGCTTGTTCTTGTACTCCAGAAGCAGTAGATCTCTACTTGTGTCCTCGAAGTAGGAGGTTTCCCTATTCCCTTCTTCAAAGGAAGAAGGCTTCTGCTTCTACTTCTCCCAAGAAGCAATGACTTTTTTTTACTGGGTCTTGTGCTGGAGTGAGACAATTTACCGTTCCTTCTCCATTTGCCTAGTATAAAAGGTCTTATTCCAGGAAATAAAATTTAGATGGAAATATGATAAAGTACCTGCCTTCCAAGATCTTTCATTTTAGTTGAGGAGACAGATGAACAGTGACATAATATCACATATCCTATCACATATTAAGAAAATGAAAATTTTAAGAAAGGCTTAGGCAGGATAAGGGGTTAGAGAATGATGGAATAGAGGGCTAATTCTCTTTTTGATTTTGTGGTACAGGCAAAGTTTGTCAGAAAGAGTGACTTTTGAAAAAAGACTTGGATTAAAACCATTGTAAGAGTTGGACTTAAGAGTGTCAAGGAAAGTTTTGTTTCTCCAGGGTAAATGGCACATCTATATATTTTTAGAATATTGATGTATCAGGAAGTTCAAGAAGAAAATCTCCATGGCTTTTGATTATTTTAGGTGATCTCTGTGGCCTCACCACCTGCATCTCTGAGGATTACCTTGTTTTCTTTATCTTATATCTAACAACAAAAAAACCTCTGAATCATCCAATAGCAATTTCATATTATTAAACATATAAAGGAGACAAAAGTATATCTTAGTTTAAATTTGCTCAGAGTTGCATAAGGTCTTTTAGAACACTCCAAATCAACTCTGATTCTCACAGTGGCATTGAAATGCAAATTATATTCTTAACTATTGACAAAAGGCCAATATAGAGTACACACAGAATAAGCTATAGCATGGTTTTTGTTAAGAGTAAAAGACAAAGTCAATACCAGCTTCAGCAATGGTATACACATGAGATGAGCAATTATGCACACATAAAAATCAAGATATCAAATAATATTTTGATATGTGTCAGAAACATTCCCTACCAGAACCAAGAATGACTCTCAGCAAGCAGAGGGCAAAGCAAACCATTCCATGTTGATAGATAGTCAAAGATTTATTCAGCGGGATATTTCATAAGAGGCAATCTTCGGCAGCAGTAAGGTGAGGTAAATCTCTGCATTTGCAATGCATACCTGACTAGTCTTTTATACCATGAAAAGAAAAGGGAGAGAAGAGAAAGAATAAAAAGTGTGTTAAGCCATCTGGTTGGTTTCTTTATCTATTTACTTTCTACTGAAAGGAACTGTTTGTGTTCCCCACAATCTGGTCAACATTCCTAAGGATGTGGTGGGACTGTTCTTCGCCACAGCAGTTACCTTGTTGCTTGTATGTTTTCTCCAGTCACTGTGTCCTACAACTCACTTCCTGCTAGTACCCAGAATACATTTTCACAAAAGTATGATAAAAAGAATATGAGAAATTGACACTAGAAATAGACTAATACTAGCTGTCTAATAGTTTTAAAATATGTCTTTCTGCTTAGCCAAATTTGGGCAGAAAAATGATACTCTATCCCAAAGTTGTATGGTTATGCTTATTTATTAGAAAGCTGTATTTTCCGATTCTGAATCTGCAAATAATTTTTTTTTACTTTACATATGTTGTTTTTAAGGAACCTCCAGTTCTTTGCAGAACATGTTTGTTTTACCAATTAACTAAGTACATGCATTAATATTTTTTAAATAGTTCATGTGTCTGTCCTCCACTTGTATAATTAAAACATTTTTGCACAAATAAAAACATGTACATATAGATCTATATATGTGATGAAATCATATATAATGAAAACATTTCCTGAACTTTATTCAATAAAACACATGACATTAAAAATTAGTCTGCAAAAAGGAGTTCTCTAGTCAAATATATTTGGGAAATCTTTGTTTAAATAACATTAAAAATATTTTTTTAGGCTCATTGTGGAACTCAACGAGGAGACCAAACAATTTTGCATTTCCTACAAATAATTTATCACAGACTTTTGTTTTTCTTACAGAACTTTACAAACATCTCAGTAATATCATTTGCAAAACTTAACTAGTCAAATATTAATAATTACTCATAGAATTATGTACTAACATAATATACAATATAACAAATATTTTAAATATAGTAACACTTAATACAGTAGCTATTTCAATATAGTTCCACTATTTTCTAATGTTACTCTATCTTCCACATTCTTCACAATGACGTAGATAGTTGATGCTACCAACATTACTATAAATTTTTGGCATTTCTAAGTGCTGTTCAATGTAAGACTTCTCAGCAAAATACAGATGACACAGGAAGATTTATTAGAATTAGATCTCATTCTTCAGCTGCAATCAATTGCTAAGTGTAGTCCAAGGAGGCATAGGCCACCCATAGCAAGTCTACCACCCCAGAACTGCTAATAAACTATTGGATATCATCTAATTTCTGCAACCAAGATCTAAAGCCCACAGAGGGGAGACCTATTATGGAATATTCCTTTCAGAAAGCTATTTTATTTGGTCTTATTACTATAATTAGTTACAACTCTGAAGAAATATAATCCAAATAGGACAAATTGAATTATTCAATGTCACTTAATTATCAAGAGGTTGATCCTGGAAAAGATTTAGAAAGAGCTCCGGGCTCTTACACTATTCCACTTTGAAGTATTGATAGAACTGTTTTCTTACCTTTGTAAGACTTCTTGATTTTAGAATTCTCAAAAGGAAATAGAGTAGAAACCCCTGTAGATCAGGTTTTCTGACCTTGTTTTTTTATGTATAATTTCAACTTTTATTTTAGACTCAGGCTACATGTACTGGGTATACTGCATGATGGAGGTTTGGGGTAAAAGTTATCCCGTCACCCAGTGTGATGATGGTTGAATGTCAACTTGATTGGGTTGAAGGAGACAAAGTATTGTTCTTGGGTGTGTCTGTGAGGGTGTTACCAAAGGAGATTAACATTTGAGTCAGTGGACTGGGAGAGGCAGGCCCACCATCTAATCAGTTGCTAGCATGGCTGGGATAAAAGCAGGCAGAGGGACGTGGAAGGACTAGACTGGCTGAGTCTTCTGGCCTCCATCTTTCTCCCATGCCGGATGCTTCCTGCCCTCAAACATCAGACTCCAAGTTCTTCAGCTTTTGGACTCTGGATTTATACTAATGTTTTTCCAGGGGCTCCAGGGCCCTCGGCCACAGACTGAGGGCTGCACTGTCAGCTTCCCTACTTTTGAGGTTTTGGGACTTGGACTGGCTTCCTTGTTCCTCAGCTTGCAGACAGCCTATTGTGGGACTTCATCTTGTGATTGTATGAGTCAGCACTCCTTAATAAACTCCCTTTCATATATACATCTATCCTAGTAGTCTTGCCCCTCTAGAGATCCCTAATATACCTAGGTACTGATCATAGTACCGAATAGGTAGTTTTTCAGCTCTTCCTCCACTTCCCTACTGCCAAGTAATCCCCATGTCTATTGTTCTCATCTTTATGTCCATGTGTATCCAATGTTTAGCTCCCACTTGCAAATGAGAACATGTGGTATTTTTTTCTAATCCTATGTCAATTTGCTTAGAATATTGTCCTCCATCTGCATCTATGTGGCTGCAAAAGGGCATAATTTTATTTTTTTTCTGGCTATGTAGTAGTCCATGGTGTATATTTACCACATTTTCTTTATCCAGTCCACCATTGATGGGCATCTAGTTTGACATGTCTTTGCTATTGTGAATAGTGCCGCAATGAACATACCAGTACATGTGTCTTTTTGGCAGAACAATTTATTTTCCTTTGGATATATACCTAGTAATGGAATTGCTAGGTTGAATGGTAGTTTTAAGCTTTTTTTTTTTTTTTTTTTTTTTTTTTTTTTTGAGAAATCTGCAAGCTTTCCACGGTGGCTGGTATAATTTACATTCCCATGAACTATGAGTAAGCATTCCCTTTTCTCTGCAATCCCACCAGCATCTGTTGTTTTTTTGACTTTTTAACAATAGTGATTCTGACCAGTGTGAGGTGGTATTTCATTGTGGTTTTGATTTGCATTTCTCTGATTATTAGTGAATGCTGAGTATTTTTTCATGTTTGTTGGGTACTTGTTTGTCCTCTTTAGAGACCCACTTTTTAATAGGATTATTTGTTTTTTTGCTTATTGATTTTTTAACTTTTCTATAGACCTTAGATATGCACCTTTGTCAGATATATAGTTTGCAAATATTTTTCCCCATTCTGTGGTTGTCTGTTTACTCTGTTGATAGTTTCTTTCACTATGCAGAAGCCTTTTAGTTTAATTAGATACCAGTTGTCAATTTTTGTTTTAGTTGCAATTACTTTTGAGGACTTAGTCATAAATTATTTCCCAAGGCCATTGTCCAGAATGGTATTTCGTAGGTTTTCCTCTAGTTTAAGGTCTTACATTTAAATCTTTAATTCACCTTGAGTTCTTGAGTTGATTTTTGTATATGGTGAAAGGTGGGGATCCAGTTTCATTCTTCTGCATATGGCTAGTCAGCCATCCTAGCACCATTTATTGAATAGGGAGTCCTTTCCCTGTTGCTTATTTTTGTCAACTTTGTCAAAGATTAGATGGCTGTAGGTGTGTGGCTTTATATCTGCTTTCTCTATTCTGTTTTATTGGTTTATGTGTCTATTTTTGTACCAGTACCATGCTGCTTTGGTTATTGTAGGTTAATTGTATATAGTTTAAAGTTGGGTAATTTGATGCCTCCAACTTTGTTCTTTTTACTTAGGATTGCGTTGTCTATTTGGATTCTATTTCAAATCCATGTGAATTTTAGATTTTTTTTTAATTCTGTAAAAAATGACACTGGTAGTTTGATAGGAATAGTGTTAAATCTGTAGATTTATTTGGTCAGTATGACCATTTTCATGGTATTGACTTTTCCAGTGCAAAAGCATGGGACGTTTTTCCATTCATTTGTATCATTTATGATTTCTTTCAGCAGTGTTTTGTAATTATTGTGTAGATCTTTCATCGTGGTTAGATGTATTCCTAGATGTCTTATTTTGTCGCAATTATAAATAAGATTGCATTCTTAATTTGGTTCTCAGCTTGGACATTATTTGTGTATAGGAATGCTACTAATTTTTGTAATTTGGTTTATATCCTGAAACTTTACTGACATTATTTATCAGTTCCAGGAGCCTTTTGATGGAATCTTTAGGGATTACTAGGTATAGAATCATATAATCAATGAAGAGAGATAATTTGACCTCTTCTTTTTCTGTTTGGATTCCTTTTCTTTTTTTCTCTTCCCTGATGGCTCTGGCAAGGACTTCCAGTACTATGTTGGATAGGAGTGGTTAGAGTGCACATTTTTGTCTTGTTCTTGTTCTCAAGGGGAATGCTTACAGCTTTACCCATTCAGTTTGATGTGGGTTGTCATAGATGCCTCTTAATATTTTGAAATATGTTCCTTCAATGCCTTGTATGTTGAGGGTTTTTATCATGAAGGGATGTTGGATTTTATTAAAAGGTTCTCCCATGACTATTGAGATGATTTTTATTTTTAATTCTGTTTATGTGTGTCATCCTGTTTTGATCATCCACTCTTCATTTCATTGATGAGAGAGGGCTTCCTGCCCTAGGGTTAGGAGGAGAGCTTAACAGTGACTGATCCTGGACAAATGAGACAGACCATAGTTTATTAGTTATTTATAGTCACAGCTCAGGAGATGAGAACACTCACTATGCAGGGCCGCACAATGGATACTCTTCAGGGAAAAGACTGAACAATAGGAGGATTTAGGAGGCAGATTTTGTAGTATCAAGAGGCCAAGGTGTCCCCTCGGCCCTGCAGAAGGATTTTATTGTTTCATGTGAATAATTCTACAGGCTACCAATGAACCCACTACACAGGACTAAGCAGGAATTACAATTCACAAGGAGAAATTTCTTTTAGCTAAGGGATCTCATTTACCAAAGCAGAGGGGAGGGTAATGTGGTTAATTTATTAAAACCTCTCTCAATTTTATCAGATGTCAAGGCGACAGATAATATTAATTTTAGGCCTTATACCACATGATCTTGGCATTATTATCATGTAGGGTTTGGATAAACCCTTGCAGTGGTGACTCCCATGTGCCTTGTAGGATGTTTTCCTGAAGCCCTGGCCCCTAGCCATTTGATGCCAGTGGCCACTTCCCCCACCATCTCCAGATTCGACCATCAAAAATATCTCCCAGCATTGCTGAATGTCCACTAAGAGACAAAAGCATTCACAGTTGAGAATCATGCCAGACAAGCAGAATTGCATGCCCTCGTCTACAAATGTGGATGAGCTCTCTATAGGACACCTATGATTCCATCTGAAAATCACATAAGTCTTAGTTACTATAGGAGCATGAAGTACTCATTAGGATTGTTGAGGAAAATGAATCTCTTTATTTGTATCATTTGTTCCCTTCCCTTCCTTTCAGACTTTTTTCTTCTGCATATTTGGTCTTTCATGAGTTAATCTATTGATTTATTAAATCTTTTTAGAGTATTTATATAGGTGCTTTGAATACAATGGAAAGTAAAAATGGTCTTGACCCACATGTAGTTTAGATTTTAGTAAGGGATGAAGATAAGTTAAAAGGAAATAACAGAAAATTAGTATAAACACTATGGAACAAAAGGAGAGAGTCAGCTGCCAACTACTGGTTTTGGAATTTTCCAATAAGAAACAACTACTCTGAAACCTAAAGGATTATTAGAGTTTACAAAATAAGGAGACAAACATAAGAGTGTTATGTGTGGAGGGAGACCCAGATGCTAGAAATTACATTCCACATTCAAAAGAGTGAAAGTTTAATGCATTTCATTTTATAGTGTAAACCTCAACAACAGATGATTCTAGGTAGGTAAGTAGGGGCCAAATGATGAAGGGGCTTGTAGACAATGATAAGGTGATTCCACTTTATAAGAAAAAATGAGATTATTTTGAAAGATAAAGAAGTGAATTTATAGCTTATAATACTTTATTGAGTTTAGCATGGAGAATGGATTGAGAAAAGAAAACTTGGGGGCAAGCAGACTTGTAAAAAAGATATATGTATTTATTGTTTTGTTGTTTATTTCAGTTATATAAGTGGGAAACACATAAGTTACTGTCAGTAGAGGGAAATAAAAATTGGTGGGTTTACCAACTTAGTTCTAAGAATTTACAGAATTTAGTGGTATATAGAATGAGATAAGGGGCCGAGTGAAGTTATTTTTAAAGTGATATGAAAGTTTTTGCATCAGCAACTGAGTAGAAAGTTAGACAACTTTCATTGAGATGGGCAACTCAGAATTAGATACAGGTTTTAGTGGCAAAATGATAGGTCAGTCTTGAGGATAATGAATTTTAAGTGTCTGTGTGTCAACACAAGTGGAATTATCAAGTTAGCATTTTACATATGGATGTAGGCAGGAGAACTGGTGATGTGCTATAGATTTGGATGTAACTTGCTTACAATATTCATTGAAACTCTGATGATGAATGAGATTATCCAAGAGGTGTGGGGAAAATACAGGAATCTAATACAGGTCTTGAGGAATAATGTCATTTAAGACACAGGCAGAAGAAGAGAAGTCTGCACAGTAGCATGTGAAAAACAGCAACATAGGTTAGAGCAGGCCCTGGAGTTGATTGTCACAGGAGGCAATATTTAAGGAAGTCCTAGTAATAAATGTTAAAAGCTTCTGAAAGAAAATAAAGTATAATGAAAGATTGATACTTGCCTTCTTGATTTAGTATCCAAAATGAGTTAATAAATACATAAAAATATATTTCAAAGGCACTTAAGGAAAAAAAAATCAAGCATTGTGTGAGAACTAAATAATAAGAAAAGAAAACTCAAATTTTGACTAGGAAGATAATCTGAATGATAAGGGAGTGAAGAGTAGAAAAGGCATTCAAGATACTTTATTGAAGAAATTGATACAAGTAAAATTTGTTGTACAAATGAGAAAAATATGATTTTAGAAACCTAAGAAGATCAGGAGGCAGTTTTGAAGTTGGCTTTGGAAGCTTTAATTTTTTTCATCATGCTACAAACTTTTGCTACTGTGTCGTGTTCTTTTTTTTATTTTTTTGAGACGGAGTCTCGCTCTGTCACCCAGGCTGGAGTGCAGTGGCAAGATCTCGGCTCACTGCAAGCTCCGCCTCCTGGGTTCACGCCATTCTCCTGCCTCAGCCTCCCCAGTAGCTGGGACTACAGGCGCCCACCACCACGCCTGGCTAATTTTTTGTATTTTTAGTAGAGACGGGGTTTCACCGTGTTAGCCAGGATAGTCTTGATCTCCTGACCTCGTGATCTGCCCACCTCAGCCTCCCAAAGTGCTGGGATTACAGGCGTGAGCCACCGCGCCTGGCTGCTACTGTGTCATTTTCCAAAGCATCCTATGCCAAAGTGTAGAGAAGAAGCATTGGTTGAATCAAGTGGTACATTTTAAAATTTGAGTGGAATAAATTTGAGTGGCACATTTAAAAATATGAGTGGAATAATAGAAAATGAAGAAATGGAGCCTATGATATTTTGCCTGATGTGGACTAGATATCTTAGTTGACTGAGATTAAAAATATGGATTAGAAGAGACTGATATAAAGAGAATTAGGAGTGTCCTTGTTGATAAAAGAATAAATGCAATGAGAATCAGAAGATAAAGAGGAGTCTTTTTGGCAAAAGAGTGAGTTTATATTTAGGATTTAAATGGAGCTGTTCAAGGAGATGACAAGAGTGGAGTGTGTTGCAATTGGATGGGGAGGCTAAAGTGGAGTGGACTTCCAGGTCACTCAAGTGCTACTAAACTAAGAGACTAACATGGCTGATGGGTTATGCCTACTTTTATTTTCTATGAATAGATTAACATTCTAACTGAACTTACTTCTGAAGAATTTCATCTTAAAATTGCCATTTACTTCTTCAAAGCTTAATGAAAAAGTGGAGTAAACTCATTACCTCTATTTCATCATCAGTCACTTCACCTGATGGGGTATTGATAACTTCTTGTCTTTAATTTCTGTCTTCTTCAGGGATATTTCCACAACATCTGAAGGCATGGATTTCACCTGGTTAGATATTATCTTCTCAAATTTACTGCACAGCAACGTGCACTCTCGATTCTCTTCCATCTTTGATGATTATTTCCATGTCTCCTCTTTGGCAGCTTTCCTCAAGACATATCTGTCTAAATGTACAAGATTTACTGATCAATAGTTTTGTCTGTTTCATTGGTTCACAAAGCTTCAACAAATGTCATTTTCATGAACATTACTGTGAAATCTATTTTTAATAAAAATTTTTAAAAATAGTTTGAAAAGTATAATCTTATAGAGACTTATTATGACAAAATAGCTGATACTCATTTATTCACTTCCAAATTCAAATTGCTAATTAATTGCTGGACATTTCCAGTAAGTATATGATCTCCTGGCTCCTCAAATCCAACATAAGAAAACAAACTTTTACTTCTTTTTAAATCAAACTTCATCTTCTCTATTTAGTAAACACTTTCACAATTTTTTATATAATAAACAATAATTTATTGGCTCACAGTTCTGGAGGCTGGGAAGTCCAAGATCAAGATGCCAACATCTTGCAAGGGCCTTCTTGCTGTGTCATCACGTGGTGGAAGGTGAGAGGGTGAGAGAGAGTGAATCCACTTTTTCAAGTTCTTTTTATAATGGCATTAATCCATTCATGAGGGCTCTGCCTTTGTGACTTAATTACCTCCTAAAGGCCCTACCTTCCAACATTATAACATTGGGTGGGTTAGGTTTCAACCTGTGAATTTTGGAGGGGACACACACATTCAAACCATAGCAGTGAGGTATCAGAAAATGAACTATTTGAATGTTGAAATTACCAAGAATTATGACAGGATTAGAGTTGGAGAGAAACGAATACAATTTACCAGTAGAAAGTATTAGAAGAGGAATAAACATATACAGCAAATGACCCATTTGTACACAGGAATCATTTCATATATAGGAATTCATAATTTAAGATGATTGTTCAAATTTGTGTGGAAAGGACGGGATACACTGTAAATGATATTGGAACAACTCTATTCACTGGGAAAATAATACAATTTTACTCATTCCTCACACAATTTACAAGAGTAACTTTTAAAGTGACTAAATTCTCATAATATTGAGATGCAGAAAGTTTTCCTAAGTCTGAGATCACAAGAAATGGTAATAGTTAATATTTATTGCACCATGTCCTATGGTGGTTACCATTCTAAGAACTTTGTTTTTTTTTTATTGTTTATTTTTTTTTTTTGAGACAGAGTCTCGCTGTTGGGAACTTTGTTTTTAATTTACCTTTTTTTTATAAGTTCAGGGGTACATGTGCAGATTTGTTATATAGGTAAAGTTTGTCATGAGGTTTTGTTGTATAGATTATTTCATCATCCAGGTATTAAGCCTAGTACCCATTAGTTATGTTTTCTGATCCTCTCCTCCTCCCAGCCTCTACCCTCAAGTAGGCCCCAGTGTCTGTTGTTGCTCTCTATGTGTTCATGTGTTCTCGTCATTCAGCTCCCACTTATAAGTGAGAATATGGGATATTTGTTTTATTTTTTTTTCCTGTTCCTGCATTAGTTTGCTAAGGATAATGGCCTCCAGCTATTTTCATGTTCCCACAAAGGACATGATCTTGTTCTTTATTTTGGCTGCATAGTATTCTATGGTGTATATGTACCACATTTTCTTTATTCAGTCTGCTATCGATGGGCATTTAGGTTGATTCTGTGTCTTTGCTGTTGTGAAGAGCACTGCAATGAACATGTGCATGCATGTGTCTTTATGATAGAATGATTTATATTCCCTTGGGCATATACCTAGTCATGGGATTGCTGGGGTGAATGATAGTTCTGTTTTCAGCTCTTTGAGGGATCACCACACTACTTTCCATAATGGTTAATATACTTTATACCCCTACCAACATTGTATAAGCATTCCCTTTTCTCCACAACCTCACCAGCATCTGTTATTTGTTGACTTTTTAATAGTAGCCATTCTGACTTTTGTGAGATGATATTTCATTGTGGTTTTGATTTGTATTTCCCTAATGATCAGTGGTGTTGAGCTATTCTTCATGTAATTGTTGCCTACATGTACAACCCCATTAAAAAGTGGGCAAAAGACATGAACAGACACTTTTCAAAATAACACAATTATTTCATTCATTTGAACTGTAAGACCTCTACTTTAGTCATAACCCAAATCTCTAGCCTGCTTTTTTGTTGTTGTTGCAGTTGGAATCTGGGGCCCTTTATAAACTTCGGTATGTTCTGTGACTCCTGTCTTTATTGCTCCTACATCCTTTTACTCTTGCTATTTTGTCAACTTAGAATAACTTGTTCACTCTTCTCTGCCTGGTGAAATTCTACCCATTCCAATAGGTACTGGTTCAGATATATCCTTGACTCCATAATCATTAGAGGAATAACCATGAAGCATACATATTATGTTCTCTATTTTCCTTTTTTAATATCCAACTTTATACACTCATTCTGCAGATCCTAAATCTGTTTGAAAATCTCTCATCAAAAGACTGTGTTTTCTAATTAAGTATTGAATGAATATTTTATACATTTATTATTTAATGAATCTCTTTGCCTTATTGGTATTTTTTTCTATAAATCCATGAATGTCTTTTGATTTTAACATCTGTCTTTAAACTTATACTTTCATACTTCATTTTTGGAGGATTTATAAATTATTAAATATACTTTTGAAAATGAAAATGAAAATAGCATCTTATGGAGAGTCTTACTTAAGACCTAGTAAAGTCAATAGCTTTTTACTTTCAGGAGGCCTGTATTATTGTTGTCGAGTTCAAAATCATCTTTCAAAATCAAGAATTGACATCAGTTCATTACCCATGGGTGAGCACACACATACACACATGTGCACACACACATGATATTTACACATAGGTGCTGAGAATCTGTTCAGTGATATATTTGCAAATAATCTTCAAAATTATGATTTTCATATTTGTGTGGACCTATTCATGCATTTCCTCATTCCTCATATCAATTAACTTATTAACCAAGAATTACAAGAATATAGAAAGGAAGAATGAGACAGTGACAGTGTTTGTTCCTAAACAGATACTGTTAGAAGATTCAATATGATAAGAAAATAAATGATAAGGCAAAGCCTACTACCTGATTTCCAGGTTTAATTCTCATTTACTGTTTTACCAATTCTGGAAATAAGGAATATGGTTATTTTTATTACTGTCTGTGCTTATGTAGTAACCAGCCTCCATCAAAGAAAATGTGAAATGTAGTAGTAAAAGGAAAGTAGCAAAAGTTTAAAAATAGTTTAATTTCACAGTAATTCAAGTAATCATACTATGCTATACCATTAGTGAAGAAATGAGATTTCCTCTGGAAATCTCTTCTCCAGTCCCAGGCCTTTTGCTTTATATTAGATTCTAGTAAAGCCACAAAATATTTATCTATATTATATTTTATGACATTTTATGTTAAGAAATATAATAAAGTGTTTCATCATTTATACACATTTCTTTATTCATAATTTCACTTTTCGTGTTCTACTCACTGAAGTAAAATAACTTTTTTTCCTGAATGTACAGACTGCTGAGGCCTAGATTAGAAACGTATATTTAGTTAGTTTGTTTGCATTTCATTTCCTGTATCTGTGAGAAAATGAATGCTTAGATAAATGAGTTTTAGCATAGTTGCTTAAGTGTTTGTTCCTTTTCCTGTTGTGGTGGCAAGAGTCTTATTAAATTTTGTTTTAAGGTGGATACTTCAAGTGGCCTTTCTTTGTATAAACTGCAAAACTGGAAATTTTAAGGAACATTTAAAGGTAGATACAGTTAAAATAAAACATTTATTTGTATTGCTCTTGGAGATAAGAATGAAAAACAATTTAAAACAAGAAAGAGATCTGTTTCAGGATTTTTATTTTTGAAATGTATTATGAGAAAATTTTGAGTAAACTATGTTAAATTTAATCAATTACAGTAATGTAGGATTAAATACAATAATAAAATTGTTTATTACTTTTTTCTCTATTGTTTCTTATAAGTTTTTATTTTTCTCAACAAGATATATTCTCTTTCACTTTAAAGAGAACTCTAATAATACTAATTAAACCCTAGTATAATTTCTGGTATTGAAATTATGCTTGTTTGTAATGATTAAAAGGGCTTTAAGATAACAGTTTTTGGGAAAAGGGGCTTAAGACAACAGGCTCTTTGGGTTTATTATTATTTATAGCAGTTGACTAAAAAATAAGTAGTGATACTATTAGTAGTAATACTACTATTAGTATTATAATAGTAGTGATACTATTAGTAGTAATACTACTATTAGTATTATAATAGTAGTAATACTATTGGTAGTAATGCTATTAGTATTATAATAGTAGTAATACTATTGGTAGTAATACTATTAGTAGTAATACTACTAATAGTATTATAATGGTCGTAATACTAAAATCAAGTCATAGACTCTAAAATGGACATGCATCTTTTCATTAATATTGCAAGACAGTAGCAAAAGTTGTCAAAGAGCTGAGTATAGATAGGTTCCAAAAACTGACAGTGAAACAAAACCATTTAGTCATTCATCACTGATTTCAATGTACAGATACAAGGTAAACTTTGAAATGCCTAGGTATATCTAATAAAGAGTCACTGAGTCATCAAAAATCACTACGAGGCAGTTTGGGAAAAAATGGCAGCATGAAGGCAAACATTCTGTTTACTACCATTCTTAAAATTATCTAAAACAACCAAAAAATTAAAATCAAGGAAAAGTATGTTAATAAAGCAGACAAAGTAAAAATTCAAAACCAAAAATATGAAGAAAAATAATTCATACCATAAATTTGAATATATATGAAGTACAATGTTGACAGCATGTATGCAGATCAATAAACCTCAGGTGAGTGTACATTTTCCTAGAAGTAGTAAATTAACTGTCACATCTTTAAGGTTCCACCTACCAATCTGAATTACAGTGAGCTTATCTAACGGTGAGGGCCTACGATGGAAAAAGCGTGTGTGTGTGTGTGTTTGCGCACGCATACACACACACATAACATAATGTTATGTTAGACATAACATTATGTCTAAGCAGATCCAGATATGCATGAACATATTGGAGAGAAACTGGACTCATGCCAAAATTGGATTTTCATTTTCCATAGCCTATGTATATGACAGAGATTATTGTGGTGAGATGGCATAAAAGAAGCAGAAACAGCAATTGCAAGATTATCACAGCTGAATTCCTTCAGTAATTGCCACTAACTTGCTGAAATTAGGGACAGACCTCCTTTCATTGCAATAATCATCTGGGGAAGAGATGTTTTATCGAAAACATAAAATTAAAATGTTCTCTAGTTCTCTCTTTTCATTATTTTCCCTCTTGAGTTGAGTGATTTTCGAAGGTTAATACTAATAACAAATAAACCATCATGGCACTAGAGAACATAAACTTAAGCAAATGAAAAGGAATGTAGCAAAAGGTAGATAAATAATATTGCAAAAGAAGTGGCCTAAAGAATCTTCTGAGGGTAGACAAACAATGCTTCATTGTTTCAAAGAAATTACAGAATGTTACATATAAAATGAATTAAAGGATATTAAGAAAAGATATAAAGAGGGAATATGAATTTAAAGAAGTGATCATTAAAAGAAATAACTACAAAAGAAATAGAAAACATTTAAGAGATGAGAGACATAATAAAAATAACAAAATGTAGACTCAACAGGAAAGAAAAGAGTCAAGTAAGGATACAATGGCTATGCTTGGTAAAATCACACAAAAAATGGAAAACAATTTCATTAAAATGATTTGAAAGATGATAGATATTATAGAGAGACTAAGGAGATCCAACATAAACATAATTGGGAACATTAAGAAAAGAAAAATCACAACTATAAGCTCACAAAATAAAAATATAGAATAAAATCTTTCAGGCATAGAGATTTAATGTAAATATTTTAAAGGTATATAGTCAAGAAAAATAAATTGCTAGAAAACTATCACTCAGGAATAACCTTTTAAAATTTCTGAAATTCAGTGGGAAGAATAATTCAATAGGCCGTTAGACAAATAAATAAAATCATCTCTATGGGAAAAATGTCAGCCTGCCTTAAATTTCTCTATAATGATATTTAAACCTGGAAGGTGTTGAAAAACTGTACAGTAAATTTTTTGTCAACTTACACATGACCCAGTGATTTTCTATATTTTATCTTTTATACATCTTGAAATGTGTAAGACACATTTCAAACATCTGGAAATGTGTAAAAACTCATAGAGCTCATGGCTCATTCTGAAAAGGAAATCTTGATGATACATTTTAGAAATCCCAGAAAATAATCAAAATTAAGTATTCAACAAAGGAAAGCTATTGTAGAAGGACAAATAGACAACAGAAGATTATCTTTTAATACAGAAATAGGTGGAACAACTGTATGTGTTATAATTAATGAGGGTATTGTAAAATATTAACTTGACAATAAAACAGTAAAGAAAAAATGCTAAAGTAAAATGAAGCAAACAAAAAATCCTACAGAGAAGAGAGGTGAGGAGTGGAGGTGTACTTTTCCTATTCTTCACCTTTTTTTGCAGAGAGTAAATAGCTGCCTTTCTTTCTTTGAAATATCTATCATCTTTCAAATCATTTTAATGAAATTGTTGGTTTCCAATTTTGTGTGTGTGATTTCACCAGGCATAGCCATTGTATCCTTACTTGACTCTATTTTCTTTCCTCTTGAGTCTACATTTTGTTCTTTTTATTATGTCTCTCATCTCTTAAATGTTTTCTTTCTATTTATTTTGTAGTTATTTTTTCTTTTAATGATCACTTCTTTAAATTCATATTCTGCCTTTATATCTTTTCTTAATATCTCTCCTTTAACTCATTTTATGTGTATCATTCTGTCATTTATTTCAAACTATGAAGCACTGTTTGTCTACTCTTAGAAGATTCTTTAGGCCACTCCTGTTGCAATATTATTTATCTACCTTTTGCTATATTCCTTTTCATTTGCTTAAGTTTATGTCCTCTGGTTCCAGGATGCTATATTCATTATTAAATATCTTAAACAAGATATTTAAAAAACAAAATATACTGAAAATACTATACTCTGCACAATAGCCCAATTCTGAATCTCTTCTATGTCTTTTCAAAAAAAGCTATAAAAGCAAAAATAACAAATAAAACCACACAGCCACAGCCTCCATACATATTTTCTTATTACTAGTAAACAGAGAACATCATATCCTTGAAATACAGATAAGTAGGATAATCAAAACCAATTCCAAAAGAACTCCCATTGCAAAGAACAAAGAGTGGAGTTTTAAGGCATTCTGTGACACCGAGAGGAGAGGAAGAAAGGACCTAGCAGAAGCACAGATGAAATCACCCCCAGAATAAAGAGAAAGTGCAGATAAATGCCACATTACTGAACACAGATCAGCAAGTGGTAGTTCACAGCTTTGACTAGAAGGAAAAGACTAGAAGCTATATATAATAAGGGGTAGCCACCTCTGGAAAACATGGTTTCTTAGGTAGTAGTAGGTATGTAGTGAAGTGCTGGTAGTCCTTGGAGACATTGTAGGGGAGAGAAAGAAGAAATAAGAGGGGAACACCAAAGATCCCAAGAAATTAAAGGAAAAAACTATGCCTTCTCTTCTTTTTGAAGTAGAAAAAAATGCAGCTATGTTATTCCTAAATGTTGTATTAAATGCTTTACTCTGAAAAGAGATAACAAGCCATTTTTCAAGTGCCCATGATATTTGCACAATAGCTAATTCTATACTTAGAGTTCACATATAGGAGAGAAATGAAGATTCCAAATATATCTAAATAGTGAAAATACACAGACGACTTCATCCAATTGTAGCTCAGTAGCAATAGAAATTAATGAACTAAGAAAATAATGTGCTCTTTTAACTGGAAATAAGAAATGTTCTCCTTCAATGCTTGGCCAAAAAATGAGTTTATAATGTAAACTTCAAAATATCTAGAAAATATCAAATATCCTATCACATATAGTTACTCTCCCTTGGTTTGTCTTCCGTTTTCTTTGTGAAAATGCATGGAAGGAGTTTACAACTCTAGTTATTTCCCCAATTCTGTTTTAATTCATTTAAAGGAGAGTGCTGGTCCTCTTTACCAATACCCGTTGTTCAAAAGACATATGTTGGTACGCATCTACTCCAAAGAATGAAGTAGAATTCTAGGTGCTGACATGCAAAGTTCTCCAAGAGATATTTTCAGTGGTATATGTCATATAATCCTTGTGTAGGTTTTTAACTGGTGTATCTCCAGGGAGACACATACTAGGGCAGTGGTCTCCAGCCATTTTGGAGCCAAGGACTGGTTTTATGGAAGATAATTTTTCCACAGACCTGGGGTTGGTGGTGGCTTTGGGAGGATTCAAGCATATTACATTTATTGTGCACTTTATTTCTATTATTATTACGTTGTAATATATGATGAAATAATTATACAACTGACCGTAATGTAGAATCAGTGGGAGCCCTGAGCTTGTTTTCCTGCAACTAGATGATCCCATCTGGGTGTGATGGGAGACAGTGACAGATCATCAGGCATCAGATTCTCAAAAGGAGCGCACGACCTAGATCCCTTTCCCGCACAGTTCACCAAAGGGTTCATGCTCTTATGAGCATCTAATGCTGCTGCTGATCTGACAGGAGTTGGGCAGTATTGCAAGCCATGGGGAGCAACTGTAAATACAGATGAAGCTTTGCTCACTAGCCTGCCACTCACCTCCTGCTGGGTGGCCCTGTTCCTAACAGGCCATGTGGGTTGGGGACCCCTGTACTAGGGTATGCACACTTTTTGCAAGGAATAATAGAAATGTGATGTTAACTATTAAGGATGGATGGAATAGATAAAACATTTTTACTTTATATTTTACTACATTTTCTACCATTTTAATTTCTAAACCATGAATAATAAACTTTTATTTAAAAATAAAACAAGAGGTGTATGTGAATAGTGGGCTTATTGACCAGTTTTTTTTTCTTCTTAACAGTACTTTACATTAGTAATTTGCCTTTACAAAAAATAAGTGTAAGTTAAGAGATAATGCCAAAGTGGGTACAATATTTAAAATGAGGAGGCCTACACACAAAAAAAAAATGAAAGGAAATTTAACATCAAAATTCCTTAAAATACCAATGCAAAATCTTAGGTTATTATTAAACAGAATATTTCATATACCATGAACAAGTGAGGTTAATCATGGGAGTTAAAGATGGTTTACTATTTATGAATCTATGGTATAATTCAACATATAAAGAAAAAGACAGGTCATTAGTATAAGTGACAATAATGTAATAAGTTTGTTAAACTTCACCTTTTTTTTACAGTAAATAGAACTATATAATAAAGATATTTACACAATTCCTTATCATACCAAACTAACTTTATCTCAATCCCAGGGTGACATCATGCAAAAGAGAAAACTTATAGTAACACTCAATTAAAATAAATAAAGATAGCTATGTCTATTATTGCCAATATCAAAGAAACAGTGATTTGAAACTCTTAGCCATCAGGAAAAATAAGAAAATAAATTAGAGTTATAAAAATTAGAACTAAGGTTGAAAATTACGGCTTTATTCAGACAATATGACCTGGAACACAACATCAGATCTAGTGGAAAAACTGCCCGAACACTAAACGATATCGTGAAGATGTCTAGACAAAAAGTAATAAGTATTCCATCAATTTCATACATACAAAAAGCCACTGAAAATATATAATGAAAGAGGAAACCCATTTAAAGTAGCAACAACAAAAAAATACCTAGGGCTAACACTAACAATGGCGAAATACTTATACAAAGATAACTTTAAAGTATTTGTAAGGGACATAAAAATGTCTTGATGAAATGTAATAGTATGCTTTCCTTTGGGAAGACTTGAAGTATAAAGATGTCTAGGGTAATCTCAAGAAAAAGTACCTACAGGATATTCTTTGATGAAGTTAATACTCATGTAGGTAATAAACTAGCAAATGTGTCCAGGAGAATTTTGAAAAAGAAAGCAACAAGAAGGAACTTATTCTATTAGATATGAAAACAACTTACGATGCATGTCCTGGTACTCGTTAATGAATAAGATGAACAAGCAATGGCATACAGACAATTGAATAAAGCTACAAAGTAAAATTTGAAATACTATATATGTGGCGTAAATTAGTAAAAAAAAAATCTGAATTGTTGAGGAAATTCTATTGTAACATGACATATTGCAAAAGGAAAGTTGGATCTATTCCTCAGTTCTTAAAAATTATTAAATTTAAATGGAAATGACACTTAAAAATAACATTAAAACAAAATATCTTAGAAATTTCTTTAGACATTATAAATGTCCAACTCATGAAACAAGTATATAAAGATTATCTACAGATAAATAATACCCATAAACCAAAATGAAAAAGACTAAACACAGTACTAAGAAATTGGGAAACGACAGACAGTTCACTAAAAGGATATAAAAGGGCCCTAAAGCATATGAAAATATGTTCAACTGCCTTTATAGTATGAGAAAGACAGGAAAGATAAACCTTTGCTGATATACAGTTTATCACCTATCAGATGGTTAAAGATAAACGTCTAATCATTTTTATTGAAAAATATCTTATGGGTGTGTAAATTGGTATAACATGTGTGGAGGGCAATTGAGAATACCCATTAACATTATACATGATAGATATCCTTTGGCCAGCAACTCCAATTTCCAGGAATTTATCCTACGGATTCAGTCACACATATAAGCAATGAGGTATGTGGTTAATGAGTACAACACTGTTAGCAATTGTAAAAGATTATAAAGGATGTCATGTTCATGTTTGAGAAGATAATTGGCTACATCGTGATACATCCATAGGTTGCCAATTCAGCCAGGAACACAAAAACTAAGTAGAAATTCTTTATCAATATTGAATGTTCTCTAAGATATATTTTAAGTGGAGATATATGCAAAACAATGATACTTTTCATACATGAAAATAAGAAAAATATATACACATGTATACATATGTATACCAAATATATGTATGTATATATGTATACAAAATGATTTGTGGGACAGTACACCAGACATTGATAATGTTACCTGAAAAGAGGATCTGGTAATTGAGAATTAGAGGTAGGAGAGAAAGATTTCACTTTATCACATTTTGAATTTTTTTGTATTTTAAGCCATATCAAATGTTTTCTGTTCAAAAATAAACTCTAAGCATTTTAATTTAGAAAGATTAAAAGTCAGAAATTGTCATAGATTTCATTCTTAAATATTATAAATAAAAATTAGTTATAAAAGTTTATAGAACAATAACAATAAGCCTGAAGAAATAAAAACCATTCTCCTTAATGACTAATAAATCATGAAAAGATCAAATGTGCAATTAGAGGCTTAAGAAAAACAATGGCAATATACACATCACACATCAAAACAAATGGGATCCCATTAAAACTATATGAAAAAACCATAAGTAATTTTAATAAAAGGAGAAAGACAATAGCTGAACTTTGTTTGTTTATAACTCAAGAAATTATAACTATAACCAAATTGAGGGAAAAAGAAAAACCTAGAATAGCAGACACTTATTAATTAATTGTATAATTTAAATTATCAATAATAGGATTCGTGATGAACTCAAACACTGGCTTCTGATGCACTGAGGTAACCTCTGGTAAATGTAGTCAATAGCAATAGAAAATGAAATAACATCGTATATGAGGAAGTGGGGGAAAGAAACATAGGGATAATTATAATATATTTAAAATATATATGCTCATATACTATTACCTATAAAACACAATGAATGTAGAGTCTTACCTGACTTCTTTTTCTTTTACCAGCACCCAAAACACAGAAGTGTAACAAAAAGATACAAGAAAAGTAAAACAAACAAACCAAAAAAAAAAAAAAAAAAACAAACAGTAAACGCTCTCTGGAATAAAAGAAATTGTTGATTCAAGAAGAAATGCTGACTATGTTATTTATACTGAATTTATTACAACCTAAGAATTACCCATGTGACAAGATAATGAAAAAAATAAGATACAAAGTAGGGAAAATATTTAAAATTGCTAAAATTTTTACTCTATATTAGGTACTGTCCTAACTGTCTTAATAACCAGTTTAATCTCTCTTGACATTTTATATAGGTCCAAAATTACAAATGAGGAAATTAATGAAGCAAGACACTGAACAATGTGTCTAAGAGTACACACAGAGTACATTGCTATGTCAGGATTCAGACCTAATCTGTGTGGTTGTAGATCTGAGATTCTTCCTAGAAATTCTCAAAGCATTGACCAACCCCACTTTGGAACCAATGAGTTCAGTAACACAGAAACAAAGGACTCTACCAAGTAACCACAAAGTAATTTCATAAAAATCAGTAGAAGACTGATTTAGCCTGAAATAACTCATGGTGGTAGTAATCTACCCCATGAAAACCAGCTACTTTTAAAACATTCATTATTATATCACTGAATAGAACTAATGATATACTGTTAACATGTTGACACATGATAAAATTGGCATCAGTTGGGGAAGAGGCTATACAATGATCCCGATCTTATGGTGACAATTGTCTGAATACCAAACTATGTTCTATATAGTACAATATTTTTATAGAAGAATATCTGAAGGGAAATATATGGTCATGAATCACCTTAACAGGAATATAGTCTGAGAAATGCACTGTTAGTAGATTTTGTCCTTTTGTGTACATCATAGAGTGTACTTTCACAAACCTAGATGGTATAGTGTCCTACATACTTAAGCTCAATGATATAGCCTATTGCTTCTAAGCTACAAACCTGTACAGCATGTTACTATACTGAATACTGTAGGCATTTGTAACACAGTGATATTTGTGTACCTTAACATATATAAACATACAAAGGGTGCAGTAAAAATATATTTCTATTGTAATCTTATGACAACATCACTGTATAAGTAGTACATCATTGACTGAAATGTCATTTTGCAATGCATAACTGTATATTCTTATGGTAGGTTTATAAATAGATGTTAATTGTGTTTTTTAAATTTTTTTCATTTAACAACATCTTGCCTATGGGCATGGCTCTATTTTCTTTTATCAGAATTCTGTCATTTTTTTATCCTATTGAGTGGCTAATTATTTTTTTCTTCACATCATTTTTATGCCAACACCTCTAATACCTCAGCTTTTTATAGTCTATCCTAGAGCCTAGGGTTAAACCTGACATCAGTTATCACTATCTCTTATTTCTTGGGCTCAAATTGATTCTTATCTACTATTTCCCAGACACTGGCATTTGTATAATTCTTCTTGATGCTTGAATTTTTATTTTTTATTTTTCTTCCTTGAGACAGAGTCTTGCTCTGTTGCCCATGCTGGAGTACTGTGGCACAATCATGGCTCACAGCAGCCTCAACCTCCCAGGCTCAAACGGTCCTACCACCTCAGCCTCCTAAGTAGCTGGGACTACAGTTGTGAGCCCACCACCACACCCAGATAATTTTTTTTAATTTTTTTTTTTTATATTTAGAGATATGTTGCCCATTCTGGTCTTGAACTCCTGAGCTCAAGTGATCCTCCCATCTCAGTGTCCCAAAATTCAGCTGGAATTGTAGGTGTGAGCCACTGCTCCTGGCCTGTACTTGATATTTTGATAGATGTATATGACATAACACATGCTTAATTCTTTTCTTTAGTATCCTTGGTAAATACTAATTAAAATTAAACGTGTTGACTTTGAAGTAGAAGGGTACTTACTAGTTTCTGGGAGCAAGTTTCATCTTTGAATGGCTATAGCTTTTAGAAAAACTTCATATTATTTGTGTTAAAATTAGTCACCCTATAAATCTGTTGACTTAATGCTAGTACCTGGAGCTACAAAGAAAAAGTTAATCCTTTCTTCATACCCTGTGGTGCACATCTGAAACTCTCCCTGTAGCAACACCTTTGCAATGTAACTTTGTAACTCCTCCTATTAATATCAATCAGGTATTGATGGGAGAAGTGAAAATGGTAGGATTGCTATGGAGTAGGGGATTTATTAAATAAAATTGGACCAAAGGCCACTGTGGGAGCTGGTTAAACAATGTTATATGTCTTAGTTTGTCTTCTGTTGCTATAACACATAACACAAACTGGGTAATTATAAAGTGAATTTATTTCTTATAGTTCTAGAGGCTGCAAAGTCCAAGGTTGAGGACCATATTTTGTGAGGGCTGTTGTGCCATATCATAACATGGCAGAGGGCATCACATGATGACAGGGCAAGAGTGTGCCAGCTCAAGTCTCTCTTCCTCTTCTTAAAAAGCTACTTGTCCTATCATGGGGGACCCACCTGATGAGCTTATCAAATACTAATTACCTCTCAAATTCCCCACCCTTAAATGCCATCAACATATGAATTTGGGGATTAAGTTTTTAACAGGTGAAATTTAGGGGACACATTCAATCCATAGCGGTATGTATACCAGTTGCTTTTGTGCCTACTACCAGGCAGTTAGGAAGATGGGCTTGTATTGCGGGAGAAGGAGGACAAACTTGGAAACTATGAGGGCTAACTTGGAACCCACAAGTACAAACTGGAAGCAACATTGCCTCTCATTACCTCCAAGCATCAAATGTGATGAAATAGGTAACCTATAGGAGAAGTTGGCACCCTTCATTAGGAAGCTAAATACCTTCTCTAGGAGTGGGATAAGCTGAAGGAGGAGATTGTTGGGAAGAAAAGGACTGTTGTGTCTCTCAAATTTCTGTACATTTTGTGAGATGAGGTAGATGACTTTAGTTCCAGACTCTTTTCTCAAGAATGTGTGTATAACGAACTGCCTATAAAAATATAGTTTCTCCTTTCAGGGCAAAGATATTTGTTTGCTGATTAATATAATAAAAATACTGTTCTCCTCTGTGCATAGGTTGGGAAGGTTTGCTTGTGGCTTCTTTAACATATTAGGCCTTTTTAAGCACAGTGTTTCTCAATTTCAGTGTACAGTATCAACCTGGACCACTCCAGGCTGACTGTGTGGGTTTTGGAAAACAAGGAGAACCAGTACAAACATGAAGTTTATGCTGCTTGTTGTGTCCTAAATAATAAAGTCCTTTGATTCTGATCCAAGAGTTTTGTATCTTCTGCCAGCTTCCATGAAATTGTAGCAGACTAATTTGTTAGATTGCAAGGTGAGTAAAATCTAAGATCTTTCACAGTTTCTGACAGAGATTCATAGAACCTGACAAAGATTCATAGAACCTGGAGGAGATGTAAGCCTGGCTATGGCTTCACAGGTAGTTTGACAGGAAAGCCAGCAGATCTGTGACAATTTGCATTTGCTACAATGCTGCAAAATTGCCTGCCTTACACCCACATTCCTAATATGAACATGGCTGCTGCTTCACTTTCACCTTCTAGGTTCCATGCAAATTTCTCTAGTAGCCAATTTTGCCCAGATCCATGCAGGAAAGAGAATTCTAGGACACATGGTTTCAGTTTAGATAAATCAGTGGAATACGCAGCCACTACACAAGTGGAGTTTATTTCTCTACCCATTCAATCTGGGCTGAGTGGTGTAAGGCCTGAAAGTAACATGCAATTAATTAAGTGGTTTCTTGATATCTTTGAGTCTCACACGGACCCAACACCCTACCACGAGTTCCCAAATTTTTGCCAGATATACCTTCCACCAAATAGGCAAGCCTCTCGTCTAAACAGTTCCTTTATCAGCCAGACCGGGTTCACTCTACCTGGTTCTCAACTTAACGGGCTTCACCTTCCTTCCAGCTTACAAAATTTCTCAAACAAGCCAATTACATTCTCCCATGGGAACCAGAAGGTACTCTGGGGGGGTTCAGTCAGGATGGTGAGAGAAATTGTAAAATTATAGGAATAGAAAGAAGGGAACCTTCTTGGAAGGCTGGGGAGTTTTGCATAACTTCAGATAGTTTGGCTGAAGGCAGCCAGATTTTTCTTTTCAGGAGCCAGAGAGCTTAGGGCGCAGATAGAAAGGATTGTAGAGTAGTTTACCTAAGTAGCTTGTTTATTCATGTGGTCATAAAATCAACCTTCATTCAAGGGCAAGATGGCCCTGTCCCAGGGTCGGGGTGACCAGATTAATTACCCACAAGTGTGTTGACTCAAGCCTTTGTCAATTAAATGTATACTGAATAAATGCGAGCTTTGCTGGCTGATCAGCGCCATAGCTGCTACTCTTTACAGCACCTTCCTTGGTGTCTGTGAGGGGCCTGGACCCTAAGCCAGACTGACAAGCAGAATATCTGTGTCAATGTACATTATTTGTCTGTCGTTGGGTCAGGGTCTGTGGGATGGACCCCTGCAGCACTCCTATGAATGCTGCTGTCCACAGATTCGTCTGGTTCCCTCTGACCCAGAGAGCAGCTCCCATGTGTCCCTGTGTAACGTGGTTTCCTCTTCCCCCAGGGTGTAAGTATATATGATCACTAAACTGCCATCAAGGTCATCTGTCAAGATTTAGATGTTGTGTGTTTAGTAATAATCTAGGACAGGAATTCCTTCTTCATTGACTGCTTGAAGAGGGGGTAAACAAAACAGACTGAACTTGAGACTTGTTTTGGCTCAGGTGATTCAGTGGAACTGATGCTGTGGTTCTGAGCCTAACCTTGAGAGTCTGCTATGATTTGAATGTATGTCTCTCCAAAATTCATATGTTGAAAGTTAAACACAAAGGTGATGGTGTTAGAAGGTGGGGCTTTGGGATGTGATTAGGCCATAGGGCTATATGCTCATTTGAATGGGATTAATGCTACTATAAAAGAGGAGGAGCAAACTAGCTATCCTCTCTTGGCCTTTTTGTCCTTCCAGCAGGTGAGGACACAGGGTTCAAAGTGCCATTTCAGTGGCAACAACCAGACCCTCACCAGCCACCAAAGCTGCTGGCTCTTTGATCTTGAACATTCCAGCCTCCAGAACACTGAGAAATAAATTTCTATTATTTATAAATTATCCAGTCTGTGGTATTTTGTTATAGAGGCAGGGACAGATTCAGACAAGGTCATTCATGTTTCCTCTTCTCTCTCAAAAACACCTTTGAGCCTAGTCTAGCCAGCTAGATAACAAGGGATACATGGCCCAGGTGCCCAGTCCACCACTGTTTTCCCAGCTCCAAACAAGCAAACACCAAGAAGCACAGTTCCGTCCTGACTACAGATTCAAGAGAGAGGCCAGCTGAGATTGGAACAATTAATCTGATGAGCCTAGCCTAAATTGCAGACTCGAATAATTATTACCTAAATGAATGGTCATTGTTTGAAAGCATTCATTTTTCTACTGGTTTGTTACACAGCAATAGGAAACTGACAGTCTACAATGCATTTTAAAAAGAAAAGTTATAAGTTTTTTTATGTTTCCAGAGTAACAAACTTAACATTCTAATATAGGACATATGTTGTAGAAAGAGCATGGGAGTTGCAGTCAGGAGAACTAGATTGTAGATCAGGCATTACCACTTACTAACTGTAGAATTTGTCAGATATATATTCCTTTAGAGCTTCAACTTCATAAACCTCTAAAGGATTATATACCTGACAAATCCTACACAGTGAATTAAAGCATCAATCATACACAGTGATATAAAGCATTAATACAATGCTTTATATTATTGAGTTTAGTGATAACATATAAGGTCTACTGCTCACTTCTTCCTATTGTAGGCACCCACGAAAATGCTTTTGTCTTAATATCAATTCTCTGTCACGCTCACTGGCCTGTGGATTATGAAATGGAGCTTCCGTGTTTCAAAAACACTTCTGATAAAGGTAGTAGAAGCAGATTACCAAGGAGTCTAACAACTATTTTACCCGAGAAGTCACTAACAGCTCCCTTTAAACATACAGAACTGGAAGATCCTCCATGTTGTACTTTTCTCCAGCTTTTGAGTCTACCTTGTGGTCTTTAGAGGTAAAAACTTTGAAATATTTCTTTTTATGTATTCAATATGCTTCTCTGTCTTCACCACTTTATATACGTATTACTTTTTTTCTGCTTCTTTGGAGAATTTTCCTCTGTTATATCTTCATTGCTTCACTTAGTTTTCACTGATGGCTTCTCCACAGGTCAAAATTGTCATATATCTTCGTGGTCTAGGTTATTTTTCCTTCTCTCATATTACTGCATTTCAAATGAAGTCTTACTGATTCAAATTATCTTCCACCTACTAGCATATCTTATTTGTTTTTATTTATTTTTTAATATTTAGGCTCATTTCATCTTCTCTGATAATTAAAAAGTACTAACAATGGAATACTTTGGAAATTTCTAAAGCTTATTAGGATCTTCTTTAAATGGATAAGGCAATAGCCTCAAAAATGTAACAGATTTTATTAAAGTTTATATGGCTGGTAGATGCTAAATAGCAATTTAATTTACCTTTTTATAACGGTTGTAGGTTATCTTAGAAGAAGAGTTGTTACCACTGATTTCCAGCTATACAGGCTGCAATCCCTCATATACTTAGCTATTCAGATAGACTAGAATGTAAATAAATGTACTCAAATACTTTGAGAAATCTTGAATGTGTGGGTTAATCTACCTTCATTATCTCTGCATGTAAAGATTACTTCTCGTTGAGATTTCAAATTAACATAAAACTTTTGTATCCCTCAGGAATTACTACTTTGACAATCTGCCTGTTTCTTCTCAGGCTTATTTTTTAATACACATAAATTTGAAAATTGAAATTAATACTACTCTTCATGTAATCTCACTCAGTTCCATAATCACATGGCTATTACCAAATACATACAACAAATTATCACCCATTAATGCCAACTGGCAATAAAGTTCAGAATCCAAATAATGCAGAAAAGAGAGAATTGTTAGGAGAATTTTTAAAATAACATTTTCCCTCTACATTTGTATGCATTTTTTTCCTAACTATAAAAATATTAACTTTATTGATTAAGATCATTAGTACCTATTTAAGTAAAATGTTTTTGGTTAAAACAGAAAAGTCAAATCACAGTTAAATACAGCAGGCTAAATAAACTTAAATTACAAATTTATACAAAGTGTATATAGCACCCTTTATGTAATGATTACCAGATTTAAATATGTTATTAGGAGGAAAAATTTCAGATTGCAAGATGCTCCCTCCAGATTTTTTCCTCTCCTTCCCCCATGCAAAAAAGTAAATAAACCACCAGGGAGTACCTAAACTATAAAATTAAATCTGTAAATCTTTATGTTAGGTATCAATGTTCAACATAAAATCTATTCAGAATCATACTTGAGTAAATACTTTTGCCACATATATTGCCTCAGTACTAAGAATACTGCATACTGTTGGATTTTTACTTAAGCTAAAGTTTTATAAACACAAAATATTTTAAACCTAGAAGGCATACTAGGGACCAACAGGGCCAAACCTCTCATACTATGAATAAAGAAAATAGACACAAAATTTATTAAGTAATTTCCCAAAGGTCACACATATAGTTATGGATAGAACCTAACTTCCTTACATTTAAGTCTATGTTATTTTTAACTTAATTAATTAATTAAAATTAAATTCACAGCACATTAAATCTTTTTTCTTTAGTAGTCAAGATACCAGTTTCCGAAAGTTTAAACACTATATATCTGAACTTTTAAGATTCAATATTGTTTGTGACAAATCAAGAATATATTTTACTTATTTTATTTAAGTCCTTACTCGATAAAATCTCTTGAAAGCTCAGTTATTTTACAGGTGGAAATTATGTTGGTAATTGATTTCATTAATACTTTCAAATACTTATGTTTGGAGAATTATAGGGTATACTCATGATAGAAAGAATGTGAATCTGTTAAAACGGTTTGTTCAGATGGTCAACAGACTACATTTAGTTAGCTCAAACATGTAAGGCAAGCCTTAAGAAATAGGAAAATTACAGGTTTGTGCACCTCGGTCCTCTTTCTGATAGAGAATGAACATAAAAATAATGTTACATGTGGTTATTTCTGTGAATGCAGTGATAGGCATAGTTTTTGAGATTCATTATGATATTCAAAAATATTTATAATATTCATCCATATCAAACTTTATAATACTAAGTCATAATATTGATCCTGTGTTAATTAAGGCTGGCATAAGAAATATTTCTCTGGCCATATTTAGGCTCTGACATCTTAGGGAGCAATGAAAAGTAGATTTAATCAAGATGAACTTTTTAAAGATGGTATGATGAATTAAGAAAAAAAGTCAATAACCTAAGTACCAAGGATATATTGTTCAGATGGTCTCCAACTTACAATACTTTGATTTAGGATTTTTTTTTTTTAACTTTACCATGGTGTAAAATCAATACACATTCAGTAAAAACCATACTTTCAGTACCCATACAAGCACTTTGGTTTTTACTGTCAGTGCAATACTTAATAAATTACATGGGACTCAAAACTTATTTGTACTTATACATCAAATTAAACAGTTTACTATAAAATACGCTTTGTGTTAGATGATTTTGCCCAAATGTAGGCTAATGTAAGTGCTCTGAGCACATTTAAGCTAGACTAGGCCAAGCTATAAAGTTCAGTAGGTTAGGTGTATTAAATTCATTTTTGCCTTACGATATTTTCAATTTACAGTGAGTTGATGAGGACATAACCATAAGTCAAGGAGCATCTGCAGTTGGAGAGATGATATCCTGTATTTGAAAGAATAGAATGTATGCTTGGAAAATTGAAAAAGCTCACTACATTTTGAAAATCAAATGCAGCTTCAGTAATTAGTACAGAAAATGAGAGGCAAGTGCTTTTTGCTGAATTATTCATTTTTCCCCCATAAGTACACTGGTACTAAATATGCACTGGTACAACCAGTGAATAATTATCTCACTAAAATTGAGACCAGCAATCCCAAGAGGACCCACAGACCCTCCTGCTCCTGCAGGACCCAGTAGACCTCCCCCCCGAAACTGTGAGTATCCCAACTGTGGAAGTGGAAAAGGGAGACCCTCCTCTCCCGAACACACACCCCCACTGGAGATGCTGAAGGTCTGTTTGAGGGAGAAGTTTCTGACTTTACCTGGAGCTGAGTCAATTTAGAGAGCCAAGTGAAATACACAGGTAGAGGAAACAGCAGAAAGGCTCTGGGAGCTCCCTGGGTCCCCAAGCAGCCCATTCCTGCCTGGCACCACAGGGATCCAACCAGAGAGGACCAGGGGGTAAAACTACACAGGAAGATGCAAATCTCTAGCTGAACTCTGTAACAATTTGAACCAAGTGAGAAGCCTCCGGGCCAGAACTCAGGGCAGGGTGCAAATCCAACCCTTTCCTTTCACAGCTGGGAGGTGGATAGCCTGGGGCAGGTTTTTAAGCCCTTATTGCTTGGAAAAGGTCTGGGGCTGTTGTCGGGGGCACTGGGGGAGAGAGACCAGCCCTTTGGTTTGCATGGATGCTGGGTGAGGCCTGTGACTGCTGGCTTTCCCCCACTTCCCTGACAATCTGAATGACTCAGCAGAGGCAGCATTAGTCCTCCTAGGTACGCGCCTCCAGTGACGTGGGAATTTCAACCCCATCCCCCACAGCAGCTGCAGCAAGACCTGTCCAAGGAGAGTCTGAGCTCAGACACTCCTAGCCCCACTCCCACCTGATGGTCCTTCCCTACCCACCCTGGTAGTAGAAGACAAAGGGCATATAATCTTGGGAGTTCTAGGGCCCTGCCCACCACCGGCTCCTTCCCATAATACCACAGCTGATGCTCTCTGGAAAGCGCCACCTCCTGGCAGGAGGTCAAATAGCACAAAAATAGAACATTAAACCACCAAAATTAAGAACCCTCAGAGTCCATTACACCCCCCACCACCTCCAACAGAAAAAGCACTGGTATCCATGACTGAGAGACCTATAGATGGTTCACCAGAGCCAGGTAGATTCACTGGGTGGCTAGACCCAAAAGAGACACAACAAGCACTGCAGTTCAGCTCACAAGAAGCCATATCCATAGGGAAAGAGAGATAGTACTACATAAAGAGAACACCCTGTGAGACAAAAGAATCTGAATAACAGCCTTCAAACCTAGACCTTCCCTCTGCAGAGTCTACCCAAATGAGAAGGAACCAGAAAAACCAACCCTGGTAATATGACAAAACAAGGCTCTTCAACACACCCCAAAATATCACACTAGTTCACCAGCACTGAATCCAAACCAAGAAGAAATTCCTGATTTACCTGAAAAAGAATTCAGGAGGTTAGTTATTAAGCTAATCAGGGAGGGATCAAAGAAATAATTCAGGAGGCTAGTTATTAAGCTAATTAGGTAGGGACCTTTCCAATGCAAGGAAATCCAAAAAATTATACAAGAAGTGAAGGTAGAAATATTCAAGGAAATAGATAGCTTAAAGAAAAAACAATAAAAAATTCAAGAAACTTTGGCCAATTTTTAGAAATGCAAAATGCTCTAGAAAGTCTCAGCAATAGAATTTAACAAGTAGAAGAAAAAATGCAGAGCTCAAAGACAAGGTCTTCGAATTAACCCAATTCAACAAAGACAAAGTAAAAATAATAAGAAAATATGAACAAAGCTTCCAAGAAGTCTGGGATTATGTTAAACAATCAAACCTAAGAATAATCAGTATTCCTCAGACAGAAGAGGATTCTAAAGCTTGGAAAACATAATTGGAAGAATAACTGAGGAAAACCTTCCCAGCCTTGCTACAGACCTAGACATCCAAAAGCAAGAGGCACGAAGAACACCTTGGAAATTCATCACAAGAAGATCTTTGCCTAGGCACATTGTCATCAGGTTATCCAAAGTTAAAATGAAGGAAGGAATCTTAAAAGCTGTGAGACAGAAGCACCAGGTAACCTATAAAGGAAAACCTATCAGATTAACAGCAGATTTCTCAACAGAAACTTTACAAGCTAGAAGAGATTGGGGACCTATCTTTAGTCTCCTCAAACAAAACACTTATCAACCAAGAATTTTGTATTCAGCAAAACTAAGCATTATATATGAAAGAAAGATATAGTCTTTTACAGACAAACAAATGCTGAGAGAATTAGCCATTACCAAGCCACCACTAGAAGAACTGCTAAAAGGAGCTTTAAATCTAGAACTAAATCCTGTAAGCACATCAAAACAGAACCTCTTTAAAGCATAAATCATATATGACCTATAAAACAAAAATACAAGTTAAAAAGCCCAAACAAAACAAAACAAAGTACACAGGCAACAAAGAGCACCATGAATGGAATGGTACCTCACATTTCACTATGAACATTGAATGTAAATGGCCTAAATGCTCCATTTAAAAGATACAGATCCACAGAATGGGTAAGACCTCACCAACCAAATATCTGCTGCCTTCAGGAGACTTGCCTAGCACATAAGGACTCACAAAAACTTAAAATAAAGGGGAGGAAAAAAGCATTTCATGCATATCGACACTAAAGTGATTAGGGGTACCTATTCTTATGTCAGATAAAACAAACTTTAAAGCAACAGCAGTTAAAAGAGACAAAGAGGGACATTATAATGATAAAAGGCCTTGTCCAAAAGGAAAATATCACAATTCTAAACATATATGCATCTCACAGTGGAGCTCCCAAGTAAAACGGTTACTAATAGACCTAAGAAATGAGATAGACAGCAACACAATAATAGTGGGGTACTTTGATACTCCACTGACAGCACTAGACAGGTCATCAAAACAGAAAGTCAACAAAGAACAATGGATTTAAACTATACTTTGGAACAAATGGACTTAACAGTTATATACAGAACATTTCATCTAACAACTGCAGAATACACATTCTATTCAAGAGCACGTGGAACTTTCTCCAAGCTAGACCATATGATAGGCCATAAAATGAGCCTTAATAAATATAAGAAAATTGAAATTATATCAAGCACTCTCTCAAACTACAGTGGAATAAAACTGAAATCAAAGGGAACCTTCATAACCATGCAAATACATGGAAATTAAATAACATACTCCTCAATAAGCATTGGGTCAAAAATGAAATCAAGATGGAAATTTAAAAATTCTTCAGACTGACAATAATGACACAACCTATTAAAACCTCTGGGATACAGCAAAGGCAGTGCTAAGAGGAAGGTTCATAGCCCTAAACACCTACATCAAAAAGGCTGAAAGAGCACAGACAGACCATCTAAGGTCACACCTCCAGTAACTAGAGAAACAAGAACAAAGCAAACCCAAACCCAGCAGAAGAAAGGAAATAACCAAGATCAGATCAGAACTAAATAAAATTGAAACCCAGCAGAAGAAAGAAAATAACCAAGATCAGAACAGAATTAAATGAAATTGAAACAAAAATTATACAAAAGATAAATGAAACAAAAAGCTGGTTCTTTGAAAAGGAAAATCAAATTGATAGACTATTGGCAAGATTAATCAAGAAAAGAAGGAGAAAATCCAAATATTCTCACTAAGAAATGAAACCGATACCACCAAAATACAAAAGGTCATTCAAGGCTGCTATGACCACCTTTATGCACATAAACTAGAAAACCTAAAAGAGATGGATAAATTCCTGGAAAAATACAACCCTCCTAGCTTAAATTAGGAAGAATTAGATACCCCGAACAGACCAATAACAAGCAGCGAGATTGAAATGGTAAATGTCCAGGACCAGACGGATTCACAGCAGAATTCCACCAGACATCCAAAGAATTAGTACCAATCCTTTTGACACTAACCCACAATATAGAGAAAGAAGGAACCCTCCCTACTTCCTCTGATGAAGCCAGCATCACCCTCATACCAAAACCAGGAAAGGACATAACTAAAAAATAAAACTACAGACTGATAACCTTGATGAACATAGATGCTAAAATCCTTAACGAAATGCTTGCTAACTGAATCCAATAACATGACAAAAAGATAATACACCATGATCCGGTGGGTTTCATACCAGGGATGCAGGCGATGGTTTAACATATGCAAGTCAATAAATGTGATACACCAAATAAACAGAGTCAAAAATCACATGATTGTCTCAATAGATGCAGAAAAAGCATTTGACAAAATCCAGCATCCCTTTATGATGAAAACTCTCAGCAAATCAGCATACAAGGGACATACCTAAATGTAATAAAGCTGTCTGTGACAAACCCACTCTCACCACTCCTTTTCAACATAGCAGTGGAAGTCCTAGCCAGAATAATCAGACAAGAGAAGAAAGAAAAGGAAAGGAGAAAGAAAAGGAGAAAGGAAAGGGGAGGAAAGGAATCTAAATCGGTAAAGAGGAAGTCAAACTGTTTGTTTGCTGATGATATGATTGTTTACTTTAAAAACCCTAAGGACTCCTCCAGAAAGCTCCTAGAACTGATATAAAGAATTCGGCACACTTTTCGGATACAAGATTAATGTACACAGATCAGTAGGTCTTCCATACACCAACTGCAACCAAGCGGAGAATCGAATCAAGAACTCAACCCCTTTTACAATAGCGGAAAAAAAAAACCCAAAAAACTTAAGAATATACCTAACCAAGGAGGCAAAAGACCTCTACAAGGAAAACTGAAAACCCTCGTGAAATAACTCATAGATGACACAAACAAATAGAAACACATCTCATGCTCATGGATGGATAGAATCAATATTGTGAAAATGACCATACTGCCGAAGCAATCTACAAATTCAATGCAATCACCATCAAAATACCACCATCATTCTTCACAGAACTAGAAAAAACAGTTCTAAAATTCATATGGAACCAGAAAAGAGCCTGCATAGTCAGAGAAAGACTAAGCAAAAAGAACAAATCTGGAGGCATCACACTACCTGATTTCGAACTATACTATAAGGCCAAAGTCACCAAAACAGCCAGGTACTAGTACAAAAATAGGTACATAGATCAATCGAACAGAATAGAGAACCCAGAAATTAACCCAAATAATTACAGCCAATGGATCTTCGACAAAGCAAACGAAAACGTAAAGTGGGGAAAGGACACCCTTTTCAACAAATGGTACTGGGACAATCGGCTAGCCACATGTAGGAGAATGAAACTGCATCCTCATGTCTCACCTTATACAAAAATAAACTCAAGATGGATTACAAACTTAAACTAATACCTGAAGCTGTGAAAAATTCTAGAAGATAACTTTGGAAAAACCTTTCTAGACATTAGCTTAGGCAAGGATTTCATGACCAAGAACCCAAAAGCAAATGCAATAAAAACAAAGATAAATAGCTGGGACCTAATTAAACTAAAGAGCTTTTGCACGGCAAAAGGAACAGTCAACAGAGTAAACAGACAACCACAGAGTGAGAGAAAATCTTCATAATCTATATATCTGACAAAGGACTAATATCCAGAATCTACAACAAACTCAAACAAATCAGTAAGAAAAAAATCAAACGATCCCATCAAAAAGTGGGCTAAGGACATGAATAGACAGTTCTTAAAAGAAGATATACAAATGGCCAACAAACATATGAAAAAGTGCTCAATATCACTAATGCTCAGGGCAATGCAAATCAGAACCACAGTGTGATACCACCTCACTCCTGCAAGAATGGCCATGATCAAAAAATAAACAGTAGATGCCGAGGTGCATGTGGTGAACAGGGAACACTTCTACACTGCTTGTGAGAATGTAAACTAGTACAGCCACTATGGAAAACAGTGGGGAGATTCCTTAAAGAACTAAAAGTAGAACTACCATTTGATCCAGCAATGCCACTACTGGGTATCTACCCAGAGGAAAAGAAGTCATTATTTGAAAAAGATACTTGCACAAGCATGTTTATAGCAGCACAATTCACAATTGCAAAATTGTGGAACCAACCTAAATGCTCATCAGTCAACAAGTGGATAAAGAAACTGTTATCTATCTATCTATCTATCTATCTATCTATCTATCTATCTATCTATCTATGTAGATATATATATCACATTGTATACTACTCAGCCACAAAAAGGAATGAATTAACAGCATTTGAAGTGACCTGGATGAGTTTGGAGACTATTATTCTAAGTGAAGTAACTTAGGAACAGAAAACCAAACATCTTATGTTCTCACTTACATGTGGGAGCTAAGCTATGAGGATGCAAAGGCGTAAGAATGATGCAGTGGACATTGGGGATTTAGGGTGAAGAGTGTGAGGGGAGTGAGGGATAGAAGACTACAAATATGGTGCAGTGTATACTGGTAGGGTGATGGGTGCACAAAATCTTACAAATCACTACTAAAGAACTTACCCATGCAACCAAATAAAAACTGTACCCCAATAACTTATGGAAAAATAAATAAATATTAAATAAAATTGAAATTATTTTAATATGATATATGAATTAGTATAATTGAAATATAAAATAGATCTGTTTATTCAGTGCAATTGTTGTCATAGGAACACGCAAGAAGACTTACATAATTAATGCAAACTTTGTGAATGAATAATTTGTACAAAATTTATTTCAATATGTATTTCATTAATATATCAGAAAAAATCAATAGAAAACTAAGAACAGTCTATTTTGTTTAGTTTTTTCTTGAGGATTTGACCTTGTGCTTATTAAATGAAAAAATCAAATTCTTCCACACCAACAAGAACCACAAATGTCTTCCAGTATTGATCTTCAGCAATTATAATTTTTAAACAATGAACAGATACATATCAAATATTTATACAGATGCCAGAAGGAGAAAAGGCAGGAGTTTTTTTTTTTTTCCACACACTCTACAAAAACTTAGCAGTGTTTACATCTTAAGCCAATAGCCCTGTATTTTCTATACATAAAGATTTATTTAGAAACTTGAATAAGAATGCCACCATTATATTCATACCTAATCAGGGTTGATCATAAATAAATTATTTTTGTAATCTAATTTGTAGGCATACGTTGGAGATATTGTGGGTCCAATACCAAAATAAAGCAAATATTGCAATAAAATGAATGACAACAAATTTTTTGTTTTCTCATGCATATAAAAGTTATCTTTAGGCTATAGTCTATTGAGTGTGCAAAAGGATTCTGTCTTAAAAACAATCTATATACCTTAGTTAAATACATTTTATTGTAAAAATCCTAATGATCATCTGAGCCTTCAGGAAGTCCTAATTTTTTGCTGATGAAGGGTCTTCGATGTTGATGGCTGCTGACTAATCAGGGTGGTGGCTGCTGAAGATTAGGGTGGCTGTGGCAAATTCTTAAAATAAGACAATGAAGTTTACTTCAGTGACTGACTCCGCCTTTCATGAAAGATTTCTCTGCAGTATGAGAGTGAGAAGCTATTTGACAGCATTTCAGCCTCAGTAGAATTTCTTTCAAAGTTGGAGTCAATTTTCTCAAATCCTGCTACTGCTTTATTAGCTAAGTTAATGCAATATTCTAAATCCTTTGTTGTCTTTTCAACAATGTTCACGGCGTCTTCGGTAGTAGATTCCATCTCAAAAAACCACTTTGCTTATCCATAAGAAGCTACTTGTCATCCATTCAACTTTTACCACGAGATTGAAGCAATTCAGCTAAATTCTCAGGGTCTACTTCTAAATCTATGTCTCTTGCTATTTCTACCACATCTGCAGTTACTTTGTCAACTGAAGTCTTAAACCCCTCAAAGTCATCCATGAGCGTTGGAATAAATTTCTAAACTCTTGTTAATATCAGTATGTTGACCACCTACCATCAATCCCAAATGTTTTCAATGACATCTAGAATGGTGAATCATTTCTAATTTACTTTGCCCAAATCCATGAGAGGAACCACTGTCTATGGCAGCTATACCCTGATGAAATGCATTTCTTAAAGAATAAGACTTGCAAGTCAAAATGACTCCTTAAATCCATAGACTGCAGAATGAATGTTATACTAGCAGGCATGAAAACAGCATTAACTTCCTTGTGCAGCTCTATCAGAACTCTTGGGTGACTAAAGGCATTTCAGTGAGTAGTAATATTTTGAAAGAAGTATTTTTTTTTCTGAATAGTAGGTTTAAATAATGGGCTTAAAATATGAAGTAAACCATGCTGTAAACAGATGTGCTTTTTTCTAGGCATTCTTGTTTCATTTATGGAACAGAGGCAGAGTAGATTTAGCATAATTCTTCAGGACCCTTGAATTTTATAATAGGAATGGTAAATGAACATTGGCTTCAACTTAGTCACCAGTTGCATTAGCCGTAATGAGAGAGTCATCCTGTCCTTTGGAGCTTTGAATCAAAGCGTGTCTTTTCCTTTCTAGCTATGAAAGTGCTAGATAGCATCTTCTTCCAATAGAAGGCTATTTTGTCTACACTGAAAGCTGGTTGTTTAATGTACCCAATGTCATCAGTTATCTTAACTAGATCTATTGGCTAATTTGCTGCAGTGTCTACATCAGCACTTGCTGCTTCACCTTGCACTTCTATGTTATGGAGATGGCTTCTTTCTTTAAAGCTCCTGAACCAACCTCTGCTGTCTTTCAACTTTTCTTCTGAAGCTTCTTCACCTCTCTCAGTCTTTAGTCTTTATAACATTGAAGAGTTAGGGCCTTGCTCTGGATGAAGCTTTGGCTTAAGGAAATGCTGTGGCTGTTTTGATTCGGTATCCAGACCGCTCCAGTGTTCTCCGTATAAGCAATAAGGCTGTTTGGCTTTCTTATCATTCATCAACAGAGTAGCACTTTTTAAATTTCTTTCAATAACTTTTCCTTTGCATTCACAACTTGGCTGTTTGGTGCAAGAGGCCTAGTTTCCAGCATATTTCATCTTTCTACCTGCTTCCTTACTAAGCTTAATCATTTCTAGCTTTTGATTTAAATTGAGAAATATGAGACTCTTCCTTTCACTTAAAAACTTGGAGGCTATTTTAGGGTTATTGATTAGCCTAATGTCAATACTATTGTGGCTTAGGGTATATATGTGGCCTAAAGAGAGGGAGAGAATGGGGGAACAGCCAGTCAGTGGAGCAGTGAGAACACACACAATATTTATCAATTAAGTTCGATGTCTTATATGGGACAGTCCCTGGCATCCAAAGCAATTACAATGGTAACATCAAGGATCACTGATCACAGATCACCATAACATATATAATAATGATGGTAATATTAATATTTGAAATATTGCAGTAATTATGGAAATATGGCACAAAGACAAGACATGAACACATGATGTTTTAAAAAATGGTGCTGATAAACTTGCCTGATGTAAGGTTGCCACAAAACTTCTATTAGTAAAAATCACTATATACATGAATGCAATAAAGTGAAATATAAAAAAATGAGGTGTGGCTGTATTCACATCAAATTACAGAAGCTACCCATGTCCTGAAGTGGAAATGAGCCATTGAGTGAAGGTTAAAAATGCCTGAGTCTTACTAATGCAAGAAAAAGTTAAGTGGAAGAGAGCAAAGTATGAATATATGCACACACATGCTGGGACTCCTAGTCTTAGTTTTAAGTATCTACATACAAAGTCGATGTGTTTCTAGAAGTAATTTTGTATTCTTTTGAAAACCTTAATATTTTTGTTCATTTGTTCCTCTTAGTATTTTATTGTTTAAAATGTTTAATGAGAGGTATATTTATCTATTTGCCTTATCCATTTTAAGTTATTAGAATGCTATTCTTAATATAGATAATGTATATGGAAATATTTGAAGGAAATGGAGCCATTATAAAGACCAAATTGTTAATAGAATGCTGCTTTTAGATCTCTTGTTTAGAAAAAGAAAAAAAAAATACTCATTTTTTTTCTGCCTTCCTTTTTGTCTTTCCTTGCTTTTAGTCTTACTTGCTTTGAATAAATACATTAGGATTTTGATATATGTTAGAAGTATATGAGGCCCTCTTCATCTTCAATTAATGCTACCAATAGTCACAAGCAAAAGTGGTGGGTTTAATTCCATACGTATATTTGAATTCTTTCAATTCTTGGGAAATTCCTTCAGCAAAATACACTGTTTTTCTGCTCTTTCTGGGCTTTAGGCTAGCCTGGTCATAAAAATAGTTCTGAAAAATACCTTGAGCCTGCTTGAAATGAGTGTCTGGGAAGCATCTTCTCTCTTTTCTACCTTTTCGTTGTGGGAAATTAGTAGTAATTAGCATCAGTTAGGCAAGGAGCTCAACCTTCAGCAGTCAGTTGCACAGATATCAACATTATGACAGCATTTCAAAACATTCTATTTTCATCTTCTTCCTTCCTTCATTGGTCTGTTTCCTCTGATTTCCTGATTATATTGGGGACTTTTACCTGGAAACCAAGTTTTTGACCCTAAGAAATATATAATATTAAAAACTTTGTATGCTTTTTCATGAAAGAATGGAATGTGTTGTCAGGAAAATTAATTATTGTGCATATCTCTAGGGAGCTTAGTAATGCCTTTTATCAGTTCAAATAATTATAAATTCAGAAATAACCCGTGATGTTATCTTTCTGCCTCTTGAGAGTTCAGCATAAATGTGCTCCCTCCGGCTGCTCCTACAATAGCAGCAAAAGTGGCTGTTTTGATGTTATTGTGTCTCCTACCAAATTATCGTAATTCTTCTTGTTTGAGTAACATGTATTTTATCTTAATAAACCTCAACATAGTATTTCAGTGAAATATTTTCCATGTATAGAGAGTCAACACTAAGTCTGTTGGTAAGCAGCTTCTGAATACAGTTATACTTTCTCTAATGGTAAAATATCCAGGGAAAATAGGTAAGAGAGTTGGAATATGTTCAAGGCAATGAAAATACCTTCACAGATGGTACTGCAGAATGGAAATATGAAAAAGGAAGGTGTTTGGCTTCAAAGACCTAGAGTTTTTGTTCTTCTTTTTTACTGCCTGTCTAGGCTCACAATGAAGGTATTGTGACTGTCCTCTGTGTTGAAATTTTTTATTTTTATTTTACCTGAAGTTCTGGGATAAATGTGCAGAATGTGCAGGTTTGTTACACAGGTATGCATGTTCCATGGTTGTTTGATGCACCTGTCAACCTGTCATCTAGGGCTTAAGCCCTGCATGCATTAGGTATTTGTTGTAGTGCTCTCCCTCCCCTGGTACCCCATCTCCGCACAGGCCCTGGTGTGTGATGTTCCCCTCTGTGTCCATGTGTTCTCATTATTCAACTCCCACTTATGAGTGAGAATATGTGGTGTTTGGTTTTCTGTTCCTGTGTTAGTTTGCTGAGGATGATGGCTTCCAGTTTTGTCCATTTCCCTGCAAAGGACATGATGCCATTCTTTTTTATGGCTGCATAGTATTTCATAGTGTATATGTGCCACATTTTCTTTATCCAGTCCATCATTGATGGGCATTTGGGTGGGTTCCATGTCTTTGCTATTGTAAATAGTGCTGTAGTAAATATATGCGTGCAGGTGTCTTTATAGTAGAATGATTTATGTTCTTTTGGGTGTATATAACCAGTAATGGGATTGCTGGGTCAAGTGGTATTTCTGGTTCTAGATCTTTGAGGAATCACCACACTGTCTTCCACAATGGTTGAACCAATTTACATTCCCACCAACAGTGTAAAAGCATTCCTATTTCTCCACAGCCTCACCAGCAGATATGCAAAGCATAAGAACAGACAGTTCTCAAAAGAAGACATTTATGCGGCCAACAAATATATGAAAAAAGTCACTGATCATTAGAGAAATGCACATCAAAACCACAATGAGATACTATCTCACGCCAGTCAGAACGATGATTATTAAAAAGTCAAGAAACAGTAGATCCTGCTGTGTTGAAATTTCTAAGAGAGAATTGATATTTTATCTCTTACAAAATTCAGAACTAATTTAGGAGTAGATGTATAATTCAGGCACACCTTTATTAGTAATACAAAGATTGAAGAGTATTACTTTATATGAGTGAACAATATAGCTTACAGATCATTCACCCCAGAAGAAAAGATTTACCTACTCAGTTACCGACTATCCTGGACAATTCCAGCCCTCCTGCCCCATTCCTCATGGAGCAGAACCCACTTCCCTAACCTTACACCTTATAGCTGAATAGAATATGCCTTCACTGAAAGCAGAATTAAAATGATGAAAATAATAAATAAAATGATGAAAATAATAAATAAAACTGTGACAGTGATGGTGATGATGATGATAAGGGTGCACTAGAAGAGGAGGAGGAGAGAGAGATTAAAAGAAAGGAAGGGACTGAGCACCTTTTTCTCAAACTCTCCATTTACATACATATCCATATAGATGTCACTTTCTCTCACTTGGAAAGGAGTTGGAAGGAGAGTGGAAGGATTCCAGGAAAGTTAATCTAGTGGAAGTCTTTCATTGTAGATGTGAGGTCAGGGAGAAAGGAAATGGCCATCCAACCTTCTGGATTAGTCTATTTATAATTATATCACATAACCAATAGATAGTAAACTGAATCATTACAGCTTATGAAAATTTCCCTAGGTATTCTCAGGGGATTTGATATTGAAATAGAATGTATAGTTCTATACCAAAATATTAAGATCAGAACAAATTACAAAATCTGAATTTAAAATTTCATAATCATTCCATAAAAAAAAAACAGAAAATTTTCCTCAAATTTATCAAATGACAAAATGGAGCTATCCTCTAGGGTCAGATAAAATCTCATAAGAAGATAGTGCCTTGTACAGTTACTCATTACTTTCCAAAATTTAATCTTCAGTTTGCAGATGCACAAAGTAATTAAAATTTTGATATCCCCAAAGTAGTTACCCTCTTAAAAATTGCATCTTTGTGGCCAAGTTTACAAGACACTGGTATGTAAACAATCCCAGATCTAAGTGAGAAATTGTATATCTACAAAGCATTTTGGAATATTGGTAGTCACCGATTATTGGTGGGATGCTTTTTGTTTTCAATTTCCTCATTTAAAGCAATGATCCCATCTCATGAATTCTTTGTAAGAAGATCATGTATTTAAACATTTACTTTGTTACCTAGTTTATAGCAATTAATTAATTATATGTTAATTACTATTTAGAGCTACTTAACATTTATTAACCAATTAATATATGACAAACAGAGTTTTAGATATATTTATTCATTCAATCCCCACAAAAATCCTGAGACACCGATGGTATTACTAGTCTCAATTATGTATGCAGGAATTAAATCACAAGTCTAATATCCCAGAGCCACACATTTGGTATGTTGTATCTAGATTCAACCACACTCAGGCATCTGATTTCACCACTCAATGTAAATAGCAAAATTAGAATTACATGCTGAATATATGATTCAAAAAAGGGGAGTGAAATAATCTTTAAGACTCTGGATTATTATTTTTTAAGCCCTTAACACATTTTATACCAATTTACTGCGTCTAACATAAATCTATCAAGATTGGATACTTCTATTCACTGGTATGGCATTCTCTCCCCATGCCACCAGAGTCAAGATACAATAACTAATTATTAACTGATTTCTTAGTTTCTTTAAAAATTATTATTTTTTTTTTACTAATCTAGTGTCTATTCAGGTAATTTTCTCAATAAAATATATATATATATATATATATATATATATATATATATATTTTATTTTTTTTTTTTTTTTGGATGAGTCTCGTCTGTGGTGCAATCTCGGCTCACTGCAAGCTCCGCCTCCCGGGTTCACGCCATTCTCCTGCCTCAGCCTCTCCGAGTAGCTGGGACTACAGGCGCCCGCCACCACGCCCGGCTAATTTTTTGTATTTTTAGTAGAGACGGGGTTTCACCGTGGTCTCGATCTCCTGACCTCGTGATCCGCCCGCCTCGGCCTCCCAAAGTGCTGGGATTACAAGCGTGAGCCACCGCGCCCGGCCCAGTAGATATATTTAATCAATGTATTGGCAGTTTGAGCAGGAACAACTACTCAGTATAATATCTATCTATCTCTCTATATATAGATAATATATATAGTATAATATATATCTATATACATATAGATAGATATATATTTCTGAATATGAATTTTATTCAGTTAGAATTTAACTTAAATCTGAGCTGAAATAATATTTTAACTTTTTTTGAGAGTTGCAACTTTTATTTTTATGTATAATTGCTTTATGTCAGCTAAAATTTAATAAAGACTAGATACTTAATATAAATAATCATAATAAAGAATTATATGACTCATAATTCAGATCATCTCTCCTAAAATTTTAGCTCTACCACTTGACTAATTAGTTTGATTAAAGTACTTAAAATCGCCAGGTCTGCTTTTCCTGCTCTGTAAAACAGCAACTTATTAGTATTATAAAGAGGGTTATTTCAGGTAATGTATATGTAGATTCTTTATTAGTAAATGTTTGTGTATATATAATATATATAATAATTATACAAATTATTAAATGTAGAATTTTGCTTGTCTTATAATTCTTAAAATCATAATTTATATATAATTTTCAAAATTTAAGTAATAATATCCTTTCATTAAAGAAATCCAAAGCATTTATTAAATCTCAAACTATGTATAATAGGGAACATATTCAAGGTAGTTAGACATGTTACACTTTTTATAAACCAATATTTTTATTAAAGTAATCCTAGTTTTAGTCAATAACTGATGGAGAACAGCCAGTTTAATGAACTACATAAAATTCCTACTTTAAAAAGCCAGTTTTAATATCTACTCTCTAGAGATTAGAGTAAGGAAGGGGGGGAGAAGGAATTTTTTGTTAATAATGATGAGAAGACAAACAACATGTGGGTTCTGTTTTGTTCTCTCCTAAATGGAAAAAATAAATATGATTGTTAAAATAAACAAACAAAAAACAAAGACCCTTTTGGGAGAACAGAATTTTATCCCCAATATTTTCCCAATAGCTTTTATAGAAAATAAAGGTACCTGTAATCCCACCTGCATTGCCAATACAACATAATGGTCATAGTATTTTAATAATTTTCAGTTATTTATTTTTATTATATATTGCATTATTTTATTTTTTATTAAATTCTATTATGTATTCAGATTTTTAATATAAAAGCTTTATTTTTTCCTATATTTTGGTTATATGTCATTTCTACTGTATCATTCCTAGTTCAGTGTAAAAGGCAGAAATCTTTTAAGCTGAAAAGATTAAATACAGGGAATGTTATATTTAGAAAAATTACTGGGAAGGGTGGCTATGTGGGAGTGAAGTAACTACAGGGAGCCATAGAAACTAGTGGGGCTAAAACATTCCTCAGCTCCTAACTCCACTGTTGCTTACATACCTACACATGAATCTGGTGAGTAGACTTTGGAAAGCTGCAATATCCTCTTGCTCTGTGGATCTCCATGTTTTCACCTACCTGTAGGAAAATTGGAGCAGCCAAGAGAAAGAACTTCCCTTTAAAATCTTCCATGAGTATTCAGTTGCATTATGAAATTCACTTCCAGAACTGTGGCAGCAGAGCCTGGAAAATAGGGCTTTAAGCTTCTAGACTAAATTTACAATATAGTAGAGGAAGGTGATAGGGCAAGTAATCCACAGAAGATGCCACACATGCTTTCAATATTCTACATGTTATAGAGCTTCAAAGGAAAGCCAGAAATTTCTAATGGAGTAATGTGCATAATTACCTCTGTTAGGGATGTTCTTAAAATAAATTACTAGATCTCGAGTTTTAATTCTTTTCTGCAACTTGCATGATTGATATGATTTACCTGTGTGACATATTCCAATAATAGAACTAAAATTACTACTTGATTTAATGCAAAATATCTGCTTTATTTTGTTTTTGTTTTTGCTTTCCACTGAAGACAGTATGTCAGAATGTAAGGATGAAGAATATCATTAGCTATTTCATCTTTAATCTGGTTACATCTGTGAAAAAAATCATTCATAAATTTACTAACAGTTGATTATTAATAAAATATACATTTTGGCTAATAATAAAATATATCTTACATAATGCAGGACTGATCAATTAGCAAAAAACTCAGGACCAGATGGACTTTTGATACTACTAAACACTGAATTACTATTCTCAATCTAGTCTAATATTTTGAAATTGGCCTCCAAAGTCATCCTCAAAAGATGGACCAAAGACTATAGGATATTCTTCAAATGTATTCAAAGCTACAAGTTATTTCTTTGTTTCTTATGGCCAAATAGCAAGCCATTTTTTTGGCTTCATTCTATGTACATGTAAGAGCTATTTATTATTGACTTACAAAATTTATGTGAGTTACTGTAATTTGCTAATGTGTGGAGGATCTGCTCCTTTTTAGACGCCTGAACTCTACGTCTTGTAGAGCTCAGATGGCAAGTAACATCTAAAAGCATTATAGGGAAAAGACACATGTAAATATAACATATGTATGGTAAGAGAAATAAGCCAAACACAGAAAGAAAAATGTTGCATATGCTCACTCATATGTGGGAATTGAAATATGTATCTCATGAAGATAGAGAACAGATTGGTAGTTATCAGAAGCCAGAAAGGAAGCGATGAAGAGAAGTTGATTTATGAGTGCAAATATACAGTTTGATAGAAGAAATAAAACCTAGTGTTTAAAAGATCAGTAGAGTAACAATCATTTACAAGAATCAATTGCATATTTCAAAATAGCTAGAGTGGAAGAATTCAAATGCTTCTAGCATAAGAAAAAAATGAATAATTAAGGTGACAGATATCCCAAGTACACCGATTTGATCTTTGCAAGTTATATAAATGTTAAATTATCACAAGTATCCCAAAACTATATACATCATTATGCATCAATAACTGTTTTTAAAAAGCTCCAAAATATGGAAACTATCAATTTCCACCTCTCCTCATCCAGATCCATTCTTTCTCATGGAAAAGCAACTTGAGTCATAGTATAAAAACTGAGTAATGTATTTTCAAAAATTAACCTAGAATGGTATTTTTGCAAAAAGATAATTTTAAAATATTCCAAGAAAAAAATGTCTGTCGATAAATGAGTGTGCTGTATTCTGATTTGAACAATTTAAGCAAATTTATCAACTGTGGACCACATAAGTCTTTAATATGCTAATAAGAATTATAAACCTCTATGGGGCCCTTATTGTATCTGGCATGTATGTAGCATTTTCCAAATGTGTTTCATCTTGTGATCTCTCTAAAAAATTTCTATCAATATATCAAAAGACTAATACCCAATTAGAAGTAATTTCTGGAAATATTGAAGAAAAATCTCAATCCTTACACATACCTCTTCTCCTCTTCACTGTCACCTTTCTTATATCCATTAACACACATTCATATATATACACAGATATAAGTTAATTTACGGTTACTGATTATAAAAGTATTTTTTTTTCAGTTTTTATACCTGTGTTTTCTGCAGTTATCATCCTCCATCTCTTCCTCTTGCAATCTTTCTGGTCTATATTCAAGAAGATTTTTCATAAATACTTAGAATTGTGGAAACATAAATCTGTTTCTTTTTCTTTCTATGCATCTTGATATACATCCATATAATTCACATTTTTTGTTTAACTTTAAAATATACAACCTTCCTCATGTAATGATTCCTAGATTGAATAATTTTTACATCTCTCAGTGGTTATACTAGGTAAGCTAGTGACATTTTCAGCTTCTACTTATTTTCTTGCCTGATAAAGTTATAGTATTGATATAAACAACTCCCAGATAACTCTACAAGTTACAAGAAATGATATACCTATATTCCTCCTACAGTTTTCTATAATGATCTGAGAAGCTTCATGATTAGAGTTGTCAGTAAAAATGATGTTTTACTTGGCTTTGCTTTTGCAATTTAATTCTGGATTTACTGGTTGCCAAGATAGTTAACATCTGAGATAACCTTTATATATTGTGAATTCAGATTCTTTTTATCCCTGCTCATTGGTTACCTCAGCTGAAGAGCCCAAGATATTCCATCTGTCATTAAAAATGATCTTAGCTAAGAATCACACTCATAAAGATATAAATTACTGATATATTGTGAAAGGGTCTTACATTGCATTATCTTGCCTAAAAGCCTCACACGACTACCCGTGTCATTTTCCTTGGAATTTTAACAGAGGGGTATTAACAATGAAATAGCAAAAGAAGTAACATAATAAATTTCATTTTTAAGGGGACTTTACTCATTCCTGACCATTGAAAGGATAATTTTAGAATGCTGGGATAATACGCAAAAACAGCAATCACGTAATTTTTGTAACTAACTCTGGGATTAAAGGGGAAGCATGAAAACAATTATGTTTTGTTAAAGATTTATAGGAACATTGTGACCTGACCAAGAACAAAGAAGTTCCCAACCTCCTCAGACCTTTGCTTCCCCAGATGTCTGCAGTCCTTGGTCACCTCTTGATACCAACCCTCTACTCTTCCTCATATCCTCTCACATAAAAATCCTCTGGCTACTTTAGAATGCTAGTTCACCATCTTCCCAGTTTTGCTGGCTTTCTTAATAAACCTGCTTTTTCTACCACTGACCTTCATCTCTTGTGTTTGGTTTGCCAGTGGTGAGCAGTTGAACCTGGGCTCAGTTACAGAAGGTTTCAAATCTTAGGAAATAAACTCTAATTTGAAAATTTCAATACATTTCACCATGCATGCTACAGGTATTTGCAAGTAGAATTTTCATTTCCTTGCATTGCAATACATTTTTTTTTCAGGAGAAATGAAGCTTTCTGAATATTTTAAATGAGTCTGAGAATTATTCATAATTAGCTATGTTTTAAATGCTGTATTAGATTATCAAAGGACCTTTGTTAGATAATTCAGACTCCACTTCATTTTCAGAATGTCTGTGACCTTTAGAATTACGAATTGATATGTCAATGGGTGGCCTGACCTACCTGACATAACTGTTTAAGAAAAAGACATGAAAACACGTGCATATACATCACACACAATTACATAAAAGTAGTGAGTGTGCCATATCTTTCAGGCAGAGCGGCATTGTGAAGTGATAAGACTTTTTTTTTTCTTATTTTACTTTTCTTTATCAGCATCAACTATTTGCCTTTTCCTTTGCTCTATGTGGAACTTGTGCACAATTGAGAACAGAAGTAAGGACAGAGCATAAGAAGAAAAATGAGTAGAATACTATTTTAAACAAACAACTTCGTTGAGGTATAATTTACATGCAATTAACTACATATGTTTAGAATGTACAATATGAAAGTTTTGACCTGTGTATGCAATCTTGATACCATCTCCACAACTGAGATACTAAGTATATTCACCACCCCAGACTTTCCTCATTTCCATTGTAATTCATCTCTTTTGCTTTTTTCCTTGACTTATTTCCAAGAAAACCATTGATTAGATTCCTATTGGTTTTGTAGAGTTTAATTTCAGTAGAATAATGCAGTATGTATTCCTTTTTTATTTAGCAGTAGTTATGTTAATATAATTTCATTGTATTTGTGTGTCAATATTTCATTTTTTTATTGCTGAGTAGTGTTCCACTTAATGGATATACTCACTTGCTTATCCATTCACCTATTGAACAACATTTGAGTATTTTCCAGATTTAGGCTACTGAAAATAAACCTACAAACATTTGATGAAAACGAACAAGTTTATTTTATGCTTTTGCTTAGATAAATCCAAGATATAGAATGGCTAGATCATATGGTAGGTATATATTTAACCTTTTAATAAAGTGTCAAATTGTTTCCAAGGTATTTATACAATTTTACATCACTACCAGTAGTGTGAGAAAATTCCAGTTCCTCCACATCCGTGCCATCACCCAGTATATGCAATGTTATTTTAGCCATTCTAATAGGTGTTTAGTATTATCTCATTTTAGTTTTATTTTGTATTTCTCTAAAGGCTAACAATGTTGAGCATCCTTCGTTGTGCTTATTCACCATCTGCATATCTTCTTTAATGAAGTGTCTATTCAAAGACTTTGCCCACTTTTAAGCTTGTTATTTACCCAAGTAATTATCATTTCCAATGCTCTTTATTCCTTTAAATAAATCCGTATTTCCATATGGTATCATTTTCCATCTGTCTGAAGGACTTCCGTGAATAGTTCTTGTAGTGAAAGTATGATGGTGATTATTTGTGGTTAGTATGTCTGAAAAGGATTTATTTTGCTTATGTTTTTGGAAGATGTTTTTGCTGACTGTAATATTTTATTTGTGCAGGTTTTGCTTTTTCTTTCATATTTTAAAGATGTTCTGTCTCCTCACTTCTTTGTTTCTGACATAAAGTCTACTATCATCTTAATTTTGTTTTTCTGTATGTAATATTTTGTTGTTGTTCTCTGGATACTTTTCTCTTTTTATCAATGGCTCTCAGCAATTTTACTACGACTTGTCCTGTTATAGTTTTCTTTATGTTTCCTGTGCTTGAACTTCTTGAATATAACAAGTTCCTTGAGCCCCTTGGTTTGGTAGGTTTATAATTTTAATCATGTTTCAAGATTGTGTGTCATTTCTTCTAATTTTTTTTATCTTCTCCTTTCTCTCCTCTATTATAGGGACCCTAACATACATATACATACATACATATACATATATATATGTATATGTATGTATGGAAGCTTGAAATTGTCTCCATGTTTACTGATGTTATTCTACTTTTTGAGGTTATTTTCTTTCATTTTGGATATTTTACTGCTACTTCAAGTTCATTGACATTTTCTTTTTGCAGTGTCTAATCTAATGTTAACACCATCCAGTTCACTTTTTTTTTTTTTTTTTTTTTTTTAGGTTAGCATTATCAGAATCTTTTTTTCTTTTTTTTTTTTTTTTTTTTAGCTTAGGCATCTCTAGAAGTTCATTTCAGGCCTTTTTCATATATTCAATGTCTTTAACTTTTTAAACATATGGAACCTAGTTAAAATATTTATTTAAATAAACTTGTCTTTAAATTCTAACATCTGTGTGAGGTATGGTTTGGTTTTGATTATTTTTTTCTCCTCATTGTGTTGTATTTTCCTGCACATTTGCAAGCTTGGTAACATTTAGCTAGATGGCAAACATTGTTAATTTTAACTTTTTGTTTGCTGGATATTTTTTGTATCTCTATAAATATTGTTGATATTTGTTCTGGGACACTGTTAAGTTGCTTGGAAATAATTTGTCCTTGTGAACCTTGTTTTGAAGATTTGTTGGGATTGTTCAGAGCATCTTGTAATATAGGAGTAATTATTCCCCACTCTTGTGGCACAAGCCTTCAATTCTACTAGATAACCCTGAATTATGAGATTTTCAATCTATCTTGTGAGAACAGGTGCTGTTTCTGGTCCTATGTACATTGGGCATTGTTTGCTCGAATCCTTCCATAAGGTTCTTCCTCTGGCCTCTGGAAATTTCCTCACATGCATAGTCTGAATATACTCTGCTGAATATTCAAGCATACCTCAGCAGCTCTCCAGAGCTTTATTTCAGTGCTGCTCTTTTCTCTCCAGTACTCTGTTCAGCAAAATGTAATACCTTGTTCTCCCCTGATCCTCATCTGAGTCTCCACAGGAAGTCTGCCATACTTCTGGGTTTTCCCATGTTGCGCTGTGGCCTAGAAACATTCTCAAGGCCGTAAGTTAAGACAACCATAGGAATCATCTTGTTTGTTTCTCACACCACAGTAATTATTCTCCATCATTGCCTGATATGCAATGTCTTGAAAGCTATTGTTTTATATAATGTATCTGGTGTTTGATTATTTCAGGCAGGAGGGAAATTTAGGCCATGTTACTCCATCTTGGCTACAAACTAAAGTCTGAGTAGATCTTTAAAATTTTAGTTATACATTTATTTCAACTTTTAAAAATTACATATGTTTATGCAATATAATGATTCATTTAGTCCTAAACTTCTACATTCAATGTTTTATTATTTAAATTCCTACATGTCATGCTTATTTTATTATAAATTATTTCGTACAAGGAAATGGCAGATTTACTAGGGTGACAGGCATACATTATACTATAGTTCAAACAGTTCATGGTTTTTGGGCATATAATTAATACTTATTTTTTCTTAGTATGTTGAAAAATAATTTTTTCATGATAAACTGATAATGATTGCAACAATGCTACCATGTATCAAAAAGTTAATATTTACTTATATAGGTTTTACATTCCTGTGGCCACTGAGATACATATCTCCAGGACTATCAACACAGTTTTAGCATTCAACTTCAGTAGAACTTATCAAATGAGTCTGGTTTCCTGGTAGTTAAGTCAGAGTTTCTTTTCTTTCCGAAATGCATCTATTAGGTGTTCTATTGAAAAGGAAGTCAGAATCATCTTGCAAATAGAAGACATTAGAGTTTCTGTACCACAGTAGTATATACTTATAAGTATTTTATAAATAATATATCATCCTGTCGCAGGGATAGGTGAAAAGAATCTGAGTCTTTGTTAAATATTTGATTCTTCATTAGATGTTGTATATTTGTTTGCTCTTGTGGAAAGTACAGATTCTCCCATACACTTTTGTTAAACTTAAATATTTTATGCACGAAGTAATGTGAGATCAGTACGTAGGAAGGGGTTATGTCGAGTAAATTTGTTCCACTAATTACATGAATATTAAAAAGATTTAGTAGAATAGGTCAAGCTTAAAGATTAGTTACATTTCAACTGAATATTACAATGAGGTATAATATAGTAAAATATTTAGTGCCTAACACTTTTTCCATGATTTTTTTTTGTTATTATTACATAGATTTTGCACAGATGAGTGCTGCATGGATATTTTGAAACCCATAGTTATAGTTACAAAGCTATTTGGCAATAGGACAAGCTCTACTATGGGGAAATTGTGTACAAATAAGTTGAAGCATAACTAAGTACTTTTTAACTTTCCTTGGTGGCTTGTGCTTAAACATACATACATACATACATATATATATACACACACACACACACACACACACACACATATAAACATACATATATATGTATATATAGTGGGAGAACTCATTTTATTATGTAAAACTTTAATTCACATAATCCAGCTCATATTTCTGAAATACTACATTCTGCTTTATAAGTGATACTAAGTAATTGTCTATTATTTATCATTTATTGAAGATCAGCATAGTCTAAATATTAAGGGAATATACAATTATATACACTTTTTTCTATTTAGACATTAGGATTGCCTACAAATAGTTACTAAGTTGAATGCTACTTTCACTTCAAAATTAATGAATATAAAGATAATACATTTGGAGAAGGAAAGAAAAATATTTAGGCCAGAAAATGAATTACTAAAAAAGTTTTCCTGACACTCACAAGTTGGAATCTGATTAATTAGAATTCTTTTCGTTCTGGGATAAATCAGAGAGTAAGATAAGTGTTCAAATGACGTTATATGTTCCCATCCTCACCTATTGATCTGGGTCATCTTGCTAACCAGGATAATATGCTTGACTTTTGCTGTGTGCAGTTTTACAGTTTATCACATTTTGAGTACTAGCATATGAAAAGAATGTACTATCTAAAATATTTCTCACTGATAAGAAGAATTGTTTGACTCGACATTTTTCAAGAAAAATAGCAGTAAGCACAATAAAAGATGTTACTGCTTTTCACCATAATGAGCGGATGTTCTATGTTATTTGTTAATACTGTTGAGTGTAATTTCTCCTTTTAAATAACCGAGGTATCAGTTTAGAGAATAGATTATGTTCACCTTTTATTATGGAAACTTAACTAATCCTGTACTACAGTGCTTCAAGTAAATACACATGTGATGGTAGATATGGAGTGGTGCATATTTAATCCCATTAGTATTTATTTCTAGTTCATTTCATATAGCAAAAGCAATATATGATAGAAAAAATAATAAAATATAGAACAACCTTAGCTGAATCATGTATGATCAAACGTCTTTTATTTAAAGTCATACTCATTATGTTATCACACCTTTGGAATATTTACCAGGTTTTATCTTTCAGTAATTATATCCTGTTGCTTTTAAATATTAAAGAACACTGAAAGAAATGCAAGAGTCTTAAGAGTCAAGCATCAAAATTCACTTTATAACAGAGGATTGAATTAATTCTGGTGGGGAAATCAGAAAAACAAAAACAGGAATTGTGTGATATTTAAAATATGTTGTCAACGACATTGAGTAATATCAACAATTTTTTCCTGCAGTAAGTTAAGTTTAAAATATATATATATGTCATATATGTTAATTATCAATCTCATACTACTTTCCAATCTATATAAATTAGCCAGTTTCATCTACAAAGAGAGCAAAAAATTTGGGTCTATCTCAATGAAACCAGTTTTCAGATATAAATCATAAACAAATCACAGTAAAAAATCTTATATTCAACAAAATTAGAAAGTTGTTTCCATTCAATGTATGATTTCTTTATCCCTGATTTATAGGTGTATCTGTCCAGGGTCCAGTCAAGAAAACAGAAATTATACTAGTTCTTTTGATAGAGGGAATTCAATAAAGAAAATTGTTTACATGGGTACTGGAGCATTTAATGAGCAAAAATGAACCTCTGAGGTTACTGCAAGATAGCATCAGAAAGCAGGTAAACTCCCTTAGGGATGGAGTAAAGAGGAAGAAGTAGAGGTTACCCAAATATACAGCATCTAAGAAGGAGTCTCCAAAGCTGGAGCTCAGATGTTGGAGGTGAGATGCTTCCAGGCTGGTGTCACCTCTGAAAGACCCTCATAATATTCAGTCTGAGTATGCCAGGGTAGTTTGGTGTCTGCAAACAACTGCTACCTCCAGGGGAAAATATCATTGCTGGAGTGACGATGAAAAGCAGTATCACCCTAAAACCTTGGCCTGGGGGGGCAGTCCCTCTAAGTCCTACTCTCAGTGCTTGGGCCCAACGTGGGCTGGCAGGAACATCTTGGTCATATTGCCCAGGGCCTCATCCAGGATCTCTGAGTTCTGGTCTCTGTTTTCCAGTTTGTTCTCTCTGACCATATACTCTAGGTATAGGCTCAACTGGTTGTCTTATGGTAGTCTGAGACTTGAGCCTATGAGTTGCCCTGAGCCTGAGATTGGGGAAGGTCATTCTAGCGAGAGGAGCAGAGTCTTCTCACTGGCTGCTGTGGCCTTTCTTTCAAATGATCACATGAGATTACGCTGCCAGGATGGTGCTGATTTGGGCAGTTTCTCACTCGAGTCAGACATAGGGTGACTTCAGGGCTCTAGGCTATCGGAGGTCTGTTGCCAGGCTCTGGGCTTGAGTCACATGTGTGGCTTATGTATCAGACCTTGCCTGTCTTTGTTTTGATCACAGTGTGTCCTCTAGTGGGGGTGGCTACAGGCATTCTTCACCCTGTGCACTCTTCACTTCTGGCATCCAGAGTAGCCACCCTAACTCGTCCACAGTCTTCATGCTACATTTTGAGCACTTTCATGAGGCCATGCCTTTCTCTGCAAAGGGCTTTGTCAGTGCTTGACACTGACAAAAATTCATTAAGATTGCTGTTTTCTCTCACCTGTGATAAATAGGGTACTGTCCTGTTCTGAGTCAATCTTCAGCCATGCTGGACAGGAACAAGTATTCTTTAGCAAAAGGGACTGCTCTTTTCTCTTCCTTTATTTTTTCTACTGTGATCAACATGTGTGAAGGGGTTTAGTCAACTTTGAAAGAGATCATATTATTGGAATGTGTTGATTATGACCCTTGAAGTTCAACAGAAAAAGTGGTTTGAACATGTGTCATTCCACCTTGGCAGTATTGAAATTCTGAAGAGTGAATTAAACATGACTAGAAAATAAATTACTGTTTACATGTTTCTGCTTGATTTAAGTAACACATGCTTTTGTGCTCATAGTCAATGGAGAATAGTAATAATTTTGAGAGAATCCTTGGAAACTAATATTCTCATGTAGTCCAATAGATGATCCAACATCATGAATAAAGATATAACCAGCACTAAATAAATATTATAAAACTGTAAAAGCACAAATCTGCTTGTTTCAAGACAAGCAGATTTCAAACAGCTAAATTCAGCGTTCTGAATAATAACAGAGTTGCTAATTTTTATTTTCAGAATGAGATATAAAAAAGTAGCTAAAAATGGCATATTTGATAATAGAATAGGAGATTTGTGTGTTTCAATTGATGTAAATTTATCTCAAGAAGTACATAATAATAATGGGAATAATAACTGATTGAGGTGCTGTGGAGTGGAGGGAGGAATAGTTAATACAAAATAATAGGATATTAATATTTATAGAGGGTGTGTAATGGGTGATAGTTGTATTTTTCATTTGAATTTTTATGGTGAAATTGCTAAAAAATTAATAATTTAAAAAATAGACAAATACAAAACAAAAACATGACAAAAATGCAAATGTACATCAAAGCTAAATAATATTTATCTAGGCATGCAAAGATGGCTCAATATTTAGAAATCCAGTTGTACAATTCATCATTTTGTTAGAGGTAATTAGAAAAATAAATTGTGTGATCATGTCCCTTAAATGGATAAAAGCATGGGGTCAGATTCAAGAGCACTACTAGAAGTTTGAGGTTGAGAATGATGATTAATATGGTCAAAGAGGACAGTTTTTTTGAGCAGGTATTAGGGTAGAGAAGCATGGTGAGTGGATTTGAAAGGCTAAAAAGAAAGCACTCCAAGAATAAATTTTCTAAAGTTCTCAAATAAAAAATTGATCTGTTTAAACATTATATCTCAAATAAGGTCACATTTAATAACTTGCCTTTCCTTAAGAAATTGTCCGTCTCTCCCATGCTATAGGTTGCCTCCTCACTCTGATGGTAATTTCTTTTGCTATGCAGAAGCTCTTCAGTTTAATTAGATCTCATTTGTCAATTCAGCTTTTGTTGCAATTGCTTTTGGTGTTTTTGTCATGAAGTCTTTGTCCATGCCTATGTGCTGGATGGTATTGCATAGGTTTTCTTCTGGGGTTTTTATGGTTTTGGGTTTTACATTAAAGTCTTTAATCAACCTGGAGTTAATTTTTGTATAAGGTGTGAGGAAGGGGTCCAGTTTCAGTTTTCTGCGTATGGCTACCCAGTTTTCCCAACACCATTTTCTGAATAGGAGATCCTTTCCCCATTGCTTGTTTTTGTCAGGTTTGTCAAAGATCAGATGGTTGTAGATGTGTGGGTTATTTCTGAGGTCTCTGTTCTGCTCCATTGATCTATATGTCTGTTTTGGTACCAGTACCATGCTGTTTTGGTTACTGTAGCCTTGCAGTATAGTTTGAAGTCAAGTAGCATGATGCCTCCAGCTTTGTTCTTTCTGCTTAGGATTGTCTTGCATATTCAGGGTCTTCTCTGATTCCATATGAAATTTAAAATAGTTTTTTCTAATTATGTGAAGAATGTCAACGGTATGGTGGGAATAGCATTGAATCTATAAGTTACTTTGGGCTGTATGGCCATTTTCACAATATTGATTCTTCCTATCCATGAACATGGAATGTTTTTCCATTTGTTTGTGTCCTCTCCTATTTCCTTGAGCAGTGGTTTGTAGTTCTGCTTGAAGAGGTCCTTTCACATCTCTTGTTAGCTGTATTCCTAGGTATTTTATTCTCTTTGTAGCAGTTGTGAATGGGAGTTCACTCATGATTTGGCTTTCTGCTTGTCTATTGTTGCAGTAAAGGAATGGTTGTCATTTTTACACATTGGTTTTGTATCCTGAGACTTTGCTGAAGTTGTTTATCAGTTCAAGAAATTTTGGGGCTGAGATGAGGGGGTTTTCTAAATATAAAATCATGTCATTTGCAAACACAGACAACTTGACTTCCTCTCTTCCTATTTGAATACGTTTTATTTCTTTCTCTTGCCTGATTTCCCTGGCCAGAACTTCCAATACTATGTTGAATAGGAGTGGTGAGAGGGGACTTCCTTGTCTTGTACCAATTTTCAAAGGAAAATGGGAAAAGGGTATGAACAGACACTTCTCAAAAGAAGACATTTACAACGAACAACAAACATATGAAAAAAATCTCAACACATCACTGATCATCAGAGAAATGCAAATCAAAATCACAATCAGATACCATCTCATGCCAATCAGAATGGTGATTATTAAAAAGTCAGGAAACAATAGATGCTGGAGAGGATGTGGAGAAATAGGAACACTTTTACACTGTTAGTGAAAATGTAAATTAGTTCAACCATTGTGCAAGACAGTATGGTGATTCCTTAGGGATCTGGAACCAGAAATACCATTTGACCCAGCAATCCCATTACTGAGTATACACCCAAAGGAATATAAATAATTCTACTATAAAAATACATGCACACACGTTTATTGCAGCACTATTTAAAATAGCAAACACATGGAACCAATCCAAATGCCCATCAGTGAGAGACTGGATAAAGAAAATGTGGTATATATACACGATGGAACACTATGCAGCCATAAAAAGGAATAAGATCATGTCCTTTGAAGGGACATGGATGAAGCTGGGAAACATCATCCTCATCAAACTAACCCAGGAAGAGAAAACCAAACACCACATGTTCTCACTCATAAGTGGGAGGTGAACTCTGAGAACACATAGACACAGAGAGAGGAACACCACACACCAGGGCCTGTTGGGGGGTGGGGGGGTGAGGTGAGAGAACTTAGAGGATGGGTCAATAGGTGCAGCAAACCACCGTGGCACACGTATACCTATGTAAACAACCTGTATATTCCTCATGTGTATCCTGTTTTTATTTTTTTAGAAGAAATACAAAAGAAATTGTCCAGCTCATCTACATTTTCAAAAATATTTCATTAGAGGTCAGCAAAGTAGTCTCATCATTTAAAAAATAATTATTTTATTTTAATGGCTATTTGCCTCTTATTTCTTATTTCCTATAATTGTACATTCTTCTTGTTTCCTTTAGATTTTCCAGTTGTTTTCTATTTTATTGTTTTCAAAAACTGAATAATTAATTAAATCTATTTTCTAATTTATATCTCATAATTTATGATTTTATATTTATTATTTTCTTTATTATGTTTTCTTTTTATTTCCTTGATATCCTTGTTCATAATTTTTTTGAGTTAGAGATTTTAGTTATTTTTTATTCTTTTATTTTTAATTGATGAAAGTGTTTAGTGCAATGAATTTACAGCTTATCTCCCCTTTAATTGCATTTTATAAATTCTAATATATAACATACTTGTTGTTAATTTCTATTTCATTTTTACCCAAGAGATATCTAATAAGTGGTCTATAAATTTCTAGGTGGAAGGACTATTCTGTTTTTGTTTTTTTTCAGTAAATTCTAGTTTTACTTCAGTGTGATCAAAGAGTCTTGTTTGTAATTCTTTCTCCAATAAAGTGCTAATCAAAAGCATTCAGGAATATTTTGACTTGTTCTCAGACTCAGATGAAAATAATGTTTTCATAAAATTAATTCTCATGAAAAGATATTTGCTGTTTTCCAGATTTGGTGGCCACCAAAAATATACATGTTATAAAAATTTATTTTAGAAATACATTCATTGCTAATTCAATCCTGGCTATAATTGGAAATTATAGTGAGTCCTTTAAACATACACATATGCAGGGTTTATTTCATATTTACATATTTAAAATCTCTGAGGTGAGACTTAGGCAATAATATTTTAAAAACTCAGTATGCTATTTTTGTTGAAGAAAAGAAAAGCTGAGTTTTTGTGGGTAGTTTCCCCATTTTATACAGCTTTCTAGATCATTCTATTCATTGATGTGTGGTAAATATAAGGAAAATATTTGTTCATAGTTACTCAATTATTTAGTATTTTTTGATTAACTATATCGATACAAAAAGAAGTTTAAATTTATGTCATATTAAGTGACATAATTAAGGAGAGAAAAGATTTCAGGTGTAGTGTTCCTGACACAAAGAAAATGTAAATGTTTGAGGTGATAGATATCCCAATGACCTTGATTTGATCATTACATATTTTATACATGTATCCAAATATTACATGTGCTACCCAAAATATGTATAAATATGATATATCAATTAAAATATTAAAAAATTTGAAAATCTAATCGGGACATGGAAACTCATATTGAAGGAGATTTGTTAGATATGACTCAGATCTTTTTAATAGTGCTAATTGGCTATTTTCCTTTCACAAATCAGAGAGAAGCAAAATATTTTTGGTGAGTCATTCAGTATTGCTAATCTCATATATCTAACTTAGCAAAAGCTATTTATAACAAGCATCATATGAAAACTGGCAAACATTATGAGATATTGTATGTTGATGCTCTTAGTTCTTTGCAAATATTAAAACTGTGTTTATGCATAATTTCAACAGTCTGGGAGAAGATAAGCCTATGAATTAAGTATTTAATTGCCTTTAGTAGAAAACCAGTTTCATATTATACATTTCTTGGTAAAAATTGCAGCATATATTTTTACATCTCTTTATTAGTGTCATAGCCCACTGTGTCACCATCCCAACGCATTTCCTTTAACCAGTAAAGAAGCATCTGTAAGAAGGAAAAAAGAACATACAGAATTATATTCATACGCAAACAAGCTGACCAAGTGGTCTTATTTAGCTAAAATGTGAATAAAACAGAAATAATTTTTCAGACTTTTCACATTTATTGGGATAAATAATGAAAGCCTGGAATACTAGCAGTTGTGCACATAATTATTTCTTATTCCTTGTTGGTTTTCTCTTTTTTCTTCACTGAGTGCACATTTTTATGATTAAAAGAAAATTATTACCATAGAAAATGAATACTGTATGGTACTAGCGATGGTAGTGGATAATTTGAAAGAAGGAATATAATACAAAAATAATAAACTCACTTTTGAGAGAGTTACTTTTATAACAAGGCATTTTGGAAGCCATATTCTGAGAAAGAGAACAAGACAAAATCCAAGTCTACTAATATGACTGGTTTATGAGTACAAGGCCTAGAGTTCCAGATAGATGTGGGTTTTGTTCCAGGAAAGCATCTATTAAAAATAAAAGATCTGAGGTGTGCATATGCACACATACACACATACACACACATGCACACACCATTTTTTAATGATACTCCCCCAATTAAGGATTAAGAGCCTTCTGTTTAAACATGTATCATCCTAGATTGTTATGTTAGATACATCAGGTTAGGAACTCTGTTCAGCATGTTCACATTGCACATGGCAGATACACATTTGATCAGTCAATGAATGAGTTAGTATCCATGACCAGAAAAACAGGAGCTCTTTTTCCACCTTGTTTTCACAAAGCAATTAGATAAACCCAATGAGAAAGAACACAACATCAGAAAATATATTTGAGATAAAGGGAAATAGAATGAGCTACCTAAGGGCAGGAACCTCTAAACATAATAAAGGCCCAGAAGTGAAAAATGATAATACTGAACAGTCAAGGAGCAACATAAAGCCTGAACGCTGGAGAAGTGGTTTTCATGACAAGATAGAGGGATACTAAGGTCTCTGTAGTATCTGTAGAACACCTGTAGAATAGATGTTTTTCAAATGAATTTTGCCAGGACCATCCTGGGCTATCAATATTTGCCTAGAAGCTATTTTAATCAGGTTAGGTAAGAAAGATCGTGTGAACAAAGGCTGATATGACCACTCCAAAAATTCTACTCATTCTGAAAGGTGTGGATCATTTCACGGAGAAATGTAAACATTTATTTCTTTAGGAAAATCTAAAAGCTAGTCAACCAAACTTCAGGATAGTTTTATCTTGAAAAAAAAAAAACAAGATATGGTATTTACTTGTTAGTTTTATAGCTCTAGAAGTTAGATTTAATCACTGTTTCCAGAAAAGATCATATTAGTTTGTCTGACTTATTCTAACCAATTTATAAGAGAATAGCATCATCAAGAGATTGATAATTTATTCATTAATGTGATAAAAATAACTTACAAAGAGACTTAAATACTCTATTAAGTGCATTTTTCCTTCTATGGCTTGAAAAAAATAAAATTATAACCAAATTTTGCTTGGCATAAAGAGATGTTATCCAACATCTTAATTAAGCCTCTTTCTAGACCACAGCAAAGCTAAATGCACTATTCTATCGCTAAAATGGAACATACCTAATATGAAAATGTTTCAGTGCTCCTGTAAAAAGGCCTGCCTCCTCTGATATGGAGATGTAGACAATATAAAGAAGTGTTTTCATTTCTTTTCCAAAATACTTTTCTCCTCACATACCGTGAGAATTAGAGCTATTGCCATTGGTCTAGTTAATTGTGCTGATCCAAAAAGGACAATAAAACTGCTATCTACCTAAGAGGGCTAATGGTTATAGACTACACTAAGCCTCTAAGTTAAACTCCCAAGGTTCCAAGAAGACTAAAGATCTATCCCCCTAGATATTTACATGTAAAAGGATAAAGCCCAGTCCTTGGAGACATATCTATATTATGACAGTGAGGCTTATCTGGCTCTCATTATGTATTTATACTTTTAAAGAGTTAGAGTAAGAGCCTAGTGTCTTTAACATCACATAAAAGAACAGAGGCTTATCTCCATTCTTACAGGGGAAGAGGAGATAGAACCCACCTCTTGCCCACATAAAAGCACAGAAAATTCATTGTTCTCCATTTCATCCCTAGTTTAGGGAGAGTAATCCATCACTCATGTAGGCAGTTTTTAACCAAATTTTATAGCCTTGCCTACAGGTCTAGTTTTGTGTGTGGGTAGGTGCAGGGTGGATGATAATCATGTTACTCTGGCTGTTTAGATCTGGTTGTATCAAGAAAGAGCTTCTGGGCCAGGTGCAGTGGCTTACACCTATAATCCCAGCACTTTGGGAGGCTGAGGTGGGCGGATCACTTGAGGCCAGGTGTTCAAGATCAGCCTGGCCAACATGGCAAAACCCCATCTCTACTAAAAATACAAAAAATTAGCCGGGCATGTTGGTGCATGCCTGTAATCCCAGGTACTTGGGAGACTGAGGCAGGAGAATCACTTGAACCCAAGAGGTGGAGGTTGCATTGAGCCAAGATGGTGCCACTGCACTACAGCCTGGGTGACAGAGAGTAACTCTGTCTCAAAAAAAAAAAAAAAATTGGAAAGAAAGAAAAAAAGCATCTGCACAGCAAAAGAAACTATCAACAGAGTAAACAATCTATACAGTGGGAAAAAATATTTGCAAACTATGTATGTGACAAAGTTCTAATATCCTGCATCTATAAGAAACTCAAGCAAATTTACAGAAAAAAACAACCCTATTAAAAAGTGGCAAAGAACATAAACAGACAGTTTTTGAAAGAAGACATCCATGTAGCCAACAAGCACACGAAAAACTCAACATCACTGATTATTTGAAGAAACGCAAATCAAAACCACAAGGAGATACCATCTCATACCAGTCAGAAGAGCTATTATTAAAAAGTCAAAAAGTGAAACCCCATCTCTACTAAAGATACAAAAAAATTGGCCGGGCGTGGTGGCGGGCGCCTGTAATCCCAGCTACTTGGGAGGCTGAGGCAGGAGAATGGCATGAACCAGGGAGGCGGAGCTTGCAATGAGCCGAGATAGAGCCACTGCACTCCAGCCTGGGCGACAGAGTGAGACCCGTCTCAAAAATAAATAAATAAACAAAAATTTAAAAAGTCAAAAAATAAAAACAGTTAAAAAATAACAGATGCTAGAGAGGTTTTGGAGAAAAAGGAACACTTATACACTGTTGGTGGAAGTGTAAATTAGTTCAACCATTGTGGAAAGCAGTGTGGTGAGTCCTCAAAGAGCTAAAACAGTACTACCGTTCAACACAGCAATCCCATTACTGGGTATATACTCAGAGGAATATAAACCATTCTACCAGAAAGACACATACAGGCAAATGTTCACTGCAGCACTATAAACAAGAGCAAATATATGGAATCAACCTAAATGTCCATCGATTACAGATTAGATAAAGAAAATGGGATAACTATACACCATGGAGTGCTATGCAGCTATAAAAAGAATGAGATCATGTTTTTTGTAGGAACATGAATGGAGCTGGAGGCCATTATGCTTAGCAAACTAATGCAGGAATAGAAAACCAAATGCTGCATGTTCTCACTTGTAAGTGGGAGCTAAATGATGAGAACTCATGGATGCAAAGTGGGGAACAATAGATACTGGGGCCTAATTGAGGGTAGAGGGTTGAGGGAGGAAGAGGGGTAGAAAGAATAATTATTGGGTACTAGGCTTAGCACCTGAGTGATGAAATAATCTGTATACCAAATCCCTGTGACACGAGTTTGCCTGTATAACAAACTTGTACATGTATCCCTGAACCTAAAATAAAAGTGAAAAAAAAGCAAGAGCTATCTTCCTTGACCCAATGTCTCATGTTTTCAGTACAGATACACACACACGCACACACACACACAGAGTAACATGTCAGACTACTCATAGTTCATTTTTTAATGACAAGTAAAAATTGTATATATTTTTGGCATACAAAATGTGTGTGTGTATATATGTGTATGTATATATGGTTGTTTATATATATATATATATATATACATATACATACATGTGGTAGAATAATAAAATCAAGCTCACATACTTATTTTTTTTTGGGGGGGGGTGAGAACATCTAAAGTTTACTCTCCTAGACATTTTCAGGTATGCAGTATATTATTAAGTACAGTCACCATGCTATAAAATAGATCTTCAGATCTATTCCTCATGTCTAACTGAAACTTTTCACCCTTTGACCAATATCTCCTGGTTTTCTAAACACTTCTACTAGCAGTGAACAGAGTTCCCTTTTCTCCACATTGTTTCCAACACATCTTTTGTCTTTTTGATATAGCCATTCTATCTCATTGTGGTTTTGATTTGCATTTCCCTGTTGATGAATGATATTGAGCATTTTGTAATGTACCTATTGGCCATTTGTATGTCTTTTTGAAGAAATGTCCTCAGGCCATTTGTCCATTTCCCAATCACATTATTTTCTTATTATTGAGTTATTTAAGTTTCTTACATACTTTAAATATTAACTTTTTATCAGCTGAGTGGTTTGCAAATATTTTCTCCCATTCCACAAGTTGTCTTTTCACTGTGTTGTTTCTTCTGCTGTGCAGAATCCTTTTAGTTTGATGCAATTTTATTTGCCTATTTTTGGTTCTGTTTCTTATGCCTTTGAGGTTGTATCAAAAAATTATTTGCCAAGACCAACCTCAGGTACATTTTACGCAAGTTTTAATTTAGCAGTTTTACAATTTCAGGCCTTACATTTGAATCTATAATCCATTTTCAGTTGATTTTTATGCATGGGATAAGATAAAGGTGCAATGTAATTTTTGTGCATGTGGAGAGCAAGGGTTTTTTTCAATTTTGGCACCTTTGTCAAATATCAGTTTATCCAGAAATGTGTGGATTTATTTCTGGACTCTCCATTTTCTTCTATTGATTATACATTTATTTTTATGCCAGTGCCATACATTTTTTTATTACTATAGCTTTGGAATAGGTTTTGATATTGGAGAGTTTGATATCTCCAGCTGTGTTATTTTTATGTAAGATTGCTTTGGTTGTTCAGGGTCTTTGGTGGTTCCATACAAATTTTGAGATTACTTATTCTATGTCTGTGAAAAATTTTAGTGGGAATTAGGAGTTTTAGTAGGAATTGTATTGAATCTGTATATTACTTGGGTAGCCTGAATATCTTAACAAGATTAATTCTTCCAATCCATTGATACAATAGATCCTCCATTTATTTCTTCCCTCATCAATGTTCTGTTGTTTTCAGTGTACACATATTTCACCTCCTTGGTTAAAATTATTCCTAAGTATTTTATTATTGGCACTATTTTCTTAAATTTTTATAGATAGTTCATTGTTAATGGGTAGAAATGCTACTGATTTTTATATGTTAATTTTTTATACTACAACTTAACTGAATTTGCTTCTTAGATCTATCAGTTTCTCTCTCCTTTTTTTTTTTTTGCTGGAGTCTTTAAAGTTTGCTATATATAAAATCATGTCAGCTGCAGAGACAAATTTACTTATTCCTTTCCAATTTTGGATATCTTTTATTTATTTTTGTTTCCTATTGCTTTGGCTAGGACTTCCAATTCTATGTTGAATAAGAGTGGCTAGAGTAGGCATCACTATCTCTTTCCTGATATTAGAAAAAATGATTTCAACTCTTTGCCATTGAGTATGATGTTATCTGTGGGCTTATGGTATATGGTAATTATTGGGTTGAGGTACATTCTATAATAGATTTGTTGGGAATTTTTATATTCAATTTTATAAAATGATTTTTCTGCATCTATTGAGATAATTATATGATTTTTGTTCTTCAAAAATGGTAATGTGTCCTTCGCCCATTTTTTGATGGGGTTGTTTGTTTTTTTCTTGTAAATTTGTTTGAGTTCATTGTAGATTCTGGATATTAGCCCTTTGTCAGATGAGTAGGTTGCAAAAATTTTCTCCCATTCTGTAGGTTGCCTGTTCACTCTGATGGTAGTTTCTTTTGCTGTGCAGAAGCTCTTTAGTTTAATTAGATCCCATTTGTCAATTTTGGTTTTTATTGCCATTGCTTTTGGTGTTTTAGACATGAAGTCCTTGCCCACGCCTATGTCCTGAATGGTATTGCCTAGGTTTTCTTGTAGGATTTTAATGGTTTTAGGTCTAACATGTAAGTCTTTAATCCATCTTGAATTAATTTTTGTATAAGGTGTAAGGAAGGGATCCAGTTTCAGCTTTCTACATATGGCTAGCCAGTTTTCCCAGCACCATTTATTAAATAGGGAATCCTTTCCCCATTTCTTGTTTTTGTCAGGTTTGTCAAAGATCAGATGGTTGTAGATATGTGGCATCATTTCTGAGGGCTCTGTTCTGTTCCATTGATCTATGTCTCTGTTGTGGTACCAGTACCATGCTGTTTTGGTTACTGTAGCCTTGTAGTATAGTTTGAAGTCAGGTAGCATGATGCCTCCAGCTTTGTTCTTTTGGCTTAGGATTGACTTGGTGATGTGGGCTCTTTTTTGGTTCCATATGAACTTTAAAGTAGTTTTTTCCAATTCTGTGAAGAAAGTCATTGGTAGCTTGATGGGGATGGCATTGAATCTATAAATTACCTTGGGCAGTATGGCCATTTTCACGATACTGATTCTTCCAACCCATGAGCATGGAATGTTCTTCCATTTGTTTGTATCCTCTTTTATTTCATTGAGCAGCGGTTTGTAGTTCTCCTTGAAGAGGTCCTTCACATCCCTTGTAAGTTGGATTCCTAGGTATTTTATTTGCTTTGAACAGACACTTCTCAAAAGAAGACATTTATGCAGCCAAAAAACACATGAAAAAAGGCTCATCATCACTGGCCATCAGAGAAATGCAAATCAAAACCACAGTGAGATACCATCTCACACCAGTTAGAATGGCCATCATTAAAGAGTCAGGAAACAGCAGGTGCTGGAGAGGATGTGGAGAAACAGGAACACTTTTACACTGTTGGTGGGACTGTAAACTAGTTCAACCATTGTGGAAGTCAGTGTGGCGATTCCTCAGGGATCTAGAACTAGAAATACCATTTGACCCAGCCATCCCATTACTGGGTATATACCCAAAGTACTACGAATCATGCTGCTATAAAGACACATGCACATGTATGTTTATTGCAGCACTATTCACAATAGCAAAGAGTTGGAACCAACCCAAATGTCCAACAACGATAGACTGGATTAAGAAAATGTGGCACATATACACCATGGAATACTATGCAGCCATAAAAAATGATGAGTTCATGTCCTTGGTAGGGACATGGATGAAACTGGAAAACATCATTCTCAGTAAACTATCGCAAGGACAAAAAAACAAACACCACATGTTCTCACTCATAGGTGGGAATTGAACAATGAGAACTCATGGACACAGGAAGGGGAACATCACACTCCGGGGACTGTTGTGGGTTGGGAGGAAGGGGGAGGGACAGCATTAGGAGATATACCTGATGCTAAATGACGAGTTAATGGGTGCAGCAAAACAACATGGCACATGGATACATATGTAACAAACCTGCACATTGTGTACATGTACCCTAAAACCTAAAGTATAATAATAATAATAATAATAAATGGTAATGTGTTCTATCGCATTTACTGATTGTCATATGTGGAACTATTCTTACATCCCAGGAATAAATCCCACTTGATTGCTAAGTGATCCTTAAATTTTGTATTGTTTGCTAGCATTTTGTTGAAGCTTTTTGTATCTATATTCTTCAAGGCTATTTGCTTGTAATTTTCTTTTCTTGTAGCATTTTTTAATGACTTTGGTATCAACGTAATGCTGGTCTCATAAAATGAGGTTAAAAGTATCCCCCTCTTTCCTCTTTATTTTTTTTTGGAAGAGATTGAGAAAAATTGATATTTTAGTTCTTCTTTAAATGGTTGATAGAATTGAGCAGTGAAGACAACGTAACTTGGGCTTTTCTTTAATGGGATTTCTTTTATTACTAATTCAGTCTCCTTATTCATTATTTGTCAGTTCAGATTTCCATCCTTCCCGATCCAGTCTTAGTAGGTTGTTTGTGTCTAGGAATGTATACATTTCTTCCAGATTATCATATTATTTGCATATGAGTACTTTTAGTAGTAACTTGTTATCCTTTATCTTCTGTTGTGTCAGTTGTAGTGTCTTCTCTTTCATTTATAATTCTATTTGAATCTTCTTTCCTTTTAATTGAGCTAAAGGTTTGTTGTTTTTGTTTGCTTCTTTAGAAAAATCTCAGTTAATCAGGTTTATTATTTTCCAGTCTCCATTTTATTTATTTCTTCTCTAACTGTGTTATTTCCCTCCTTCTACTAACTTTGACTGAGTTTGTTCTTCCTTCTCTAGTTCCTTGAAGTGTCACATTGTGTTGTTTATTTGAGATCTTTCATCTTTTATAATGTAGGCATTTATCATTATAAATTTCTCTCCTAGAACTGCTTTTGCTGCATCCCATATGTTTTGATATGTTGTGTTTTGTTTTGTTTTGTCTCAAGATACTTAAAGATTGGTTTTATTGATTGATTGATTCATTGGTTGTTCAGAAGCATGTTAATTTCCATGTACTTGTGAATTTTCTAAAATTCCTCTTGATGTTGATTTCTAGTTTTATAACACTGTAGTTAGAAAAGATACATGATGTGACTTTAGTCTTCTTAAATTGTTAAGACTTGTTTTGTGGTCTAGCATATGATCTATATGTGATCTAGAGAATGTTCTGTGTGGGCTTGAGAAGAATGTCTATTCAGATGCAGTTAGATGGAATGTTCTATGTATGTCCGTTAGGTCCATTTTTGCTAAAGTGTAATTCAAGTTCAATGTCTCCTTACTGATTTTCTGTCTGTATAATCTATTCATTTTTGAGACTGGAGTATTGAGGTACTCTACCATTATTTTATTGTAATCTATCTCTGTCTTCAGATCTATTAATATTTCTTTATATATTTAGTTTTTCCAATGATGAATGCATATATATTTACAATTGTTATATCTTCTCATTTAATTGACACTTTTATTATTATCTAATGACCTTCCTTGTCACTTTTTACAGTTTTTGATTTAAAGTCTAATTTTGTCTGATAGAAAAATAGGTATCTCTACTTTCTTTTGGTTTCTATTTGCATGAAAAATCTTTTTCCATCCGTTCCCTTTCAGTGTGAATATCGTCAATGTGGAAGTGGGTATCTTTTACAACATCTTTTTATTTTTACTTTTTAAAAAAATTTTCAGTTATTATGGGTACATAATAGCTATATTGCAGTGAGTCTCTTATAGGCAACACACAATTGAGTCTTATGTTATCATTTTATATGTCTTCATAATGTTAATTATCTCCTTTTGTGTCAGCTTGAAGACTCACCTCAGCATTTCTTGTAAGGTAGGTCTAGTGGTGATGAGCTCTGTTAGCATTTATTTCTCTATGAAAGTTTCTTTTTGCCTTCACTTCTGAAGGAAAGCTTTGATTAGTAAATTATTTTTGGCTAGAAGCTTTACTTTTTCTTTCTGCACATTGAATATATCATTCCACTCCTTCTTGGCCTAGTTTCTGTTGAGAAATCCATTGTCTTATGAGTATTCTCTGGTATGTTAGGATCTTAGTTGTTTTTTGTTTCTGTTGTTGTTGTTGTTGCTGCTGCTGCTTTCAGTAATCTCTTGTTTTGATTTTTGACAGTTGGGCTACAATATGTCTTGATGTCATTTTCCCTGGATTGAATACCTTTGGAGACTTTTCAGCTTCTTGTATTTGGTTGTTTATATTTTCTTCAGATTTGGAAATTTTTAAGCCATTATTTTTTAAATCAGATTTTTATTCCTTTCTTTCTCTTCTCCCTGTAATTCTATAATAAGTAAATTAGCTCTCTTGTTGTTTTATTGTAAATCCCATAAGATTTCTTCATGACTTTTTCAGTCTATTTTTCCTACTAACTGCATATTTTTAAGTAACTGTGTTTGAGTTCAAAGGTTCTTTATCTTCCTTGATCAATTCTGCGGTTGATGATGTGCTCTATTGCATTTCTAAATTTCATTCATTGTTTACTTTAACTCCTGAATTTCGGTTTGTTCTTTATTATTATTTCAGTTTTTCTGTAAATGTCTTGTTTTGGTCATGTATTATTTTCTGATTTTGTTTAGTTGTTTTTCTATGTTCTTTTGAAGTTTGCTGAGCTCCCATAAAATAATTATTTTTAATTATCTGTCATGTAATTTGTAGATCTCCATTTATTTGGGGTCTGTTACTGTGAAATTATTATGTTCTTTGGGTGGTATTATGTTTCCCTATTTTTAAAAATATTTCTTGTTGCTTTGCATTGATGTCCACACATTTGATGGAGCAGTCACCATTTTCAGACTTTATGAACTGGTTTCAATAGGAAAAGTCCTTCCTCTGTGGGTGGGTGTGGGGGTGCTAGCAAGGTAGTTTGTAATACTTCTGGCTCTGTGGGCATAGGAGTATTGTTTACATTGAGCTCTGTCAGCTGAGGTCTGTGTTGGCAAAACTTGTAGGGATTATATGCAGCCAAGGATGTGGATGATTACAGTGGCAACCATAGCTTTGCGGTCTTTGGTGGAAAAGGCTGCTAGGGCCCTTCCAATCTGTTTATCCCACCTGAAAAGTCATGACCAAGGGGATCCTTCTTGGTGCTGGCTCTGGCTGGAGGGCTTTCTTGTGGTAATGGCCATGGGGTCTGGTTTGCAATGCCTATGGAGCTGCCACAGAGCTGGAGTCTGAAACATGAACATACATAAAGAAACCAAGGCTCTAGGGTTGGGGCAGTGGTAACACCAGTGTCACAAACACAGACACCCTCATCGTCACATTGGGAATGGTGTATGAGGCATGGGTGCTTGTGGGACAGCCAGGGATTTGGGGTCTGAAGTCCAGGTATGAGCAGAGCTGCAGCATTTCAAAGGCCAAGGATGCAAAGTAGCCTATAGTGACACTGGCTCCAGTGTCTGAAGTATGGGTGTACACAGTGCAGCCACAGAGTTGGGATCTAGGGCATGGGAATGTAAGGAGCTACAGCAACTTTAGGATCTAGGGAGTGGACTGACTTGCTGTACTGGTAGCTCAAATTTCAGAGACATGGGTGCTCATGGAACAGCTGTGGAGCTAGAGTCGGAAGTTAGGGGACATGAGAGCGACCATGGTTCTAAGGTCCAGGGTGCAGCTAGCCCATAGCCACAGTGGTTCTGATGTTTGAGGCCTTCATGTTCCTGGCATGGCCATAAAGTCCAAGTCTGGAACACAAGCAAGCATAGAGTGGCTAAAGAGGTGAGATTTGGTGTATGGGCACATGTGGGGTGACTGTGGCCCTAAGGGCATTGGCATGCATGATGCTGGGAAGGGTAACAGCTCCAGTCCCAGGAAGATACAATAGCAACTTCTTTTTGCAGTATGTTCCAGAAGGAATAGAACAGGGATGACTGTTGGTTACCTCAATGGCAAAAATTGTCAATGTCATTTGCAAAGCAAGCTGATGAGGATTGTGGTGGCACCCACCCTGTGGCTGATACTAATAACCACAATATTTCTTCTTTATTTCTAGCCATCTCCAGGAACCTCAGATATACCAAACTTTGTAGCAATACCTTTTATTCAGTTATTCGTTTTCTTTTTTATATATGCTCCACCATGTTGCTGCATGTGCTTACATGGACACTTGAGCCCTCCCAAAGCTGTTTTCATTGGTGGATGACTGTCAATTTTTATTTATTTATTTTATTTTATTTTTTTGTGGAGACGGGGAGAAGATTTGCATTTCCTACTTTACTCTCTTATTGGTGCCATCTCATTCACAGTACTTGACAAAACATTTTCATGAGCCAAAGACAATTCTCTAAACATTATGGGATTTATTTGTATCATAGTTACCCTAGCTTTACCTGGTTCTTTTGTTGATATATTTAATTTTGAGTAGTAGCCATTTTCAGGAGGGAAGTTTGAACAAATATTTGTAAACAAAAATTCAAGTGATAATTTAATATAAATATATTCAGAACTCTAGAAGTAAGCTACATACATTAGGTTAGTTCAAAAACCGCAATTCCTTTTTCACTAACATAATACAATGTGCTGAGATGAGTATCAGATAACAGGGACATCAAATGAAGTCTATCTGGTACTAGAGAGTGAGTTGTGAATGTTGTAAAGGACCCAAACTGAAAGTGGAGATAGCTGAGATATGGGATCACAGAACTTGTTTAAATAAGGTCTCTACATATTTATATAGGTGGATTGGCTAGATTTAAGATGGCAGAGCCTGGAGGTGAAAGGCATCTATTCAGTGGCTATCAGTAGAGCCCTAATGAGAAATAATGAAGTTCTCTATTACAGCCAATAACAGTACTTAGAAACCAGAATGTGAATTAGAAATGCAACTACTTTCTGAATGCACTTAACAGAAGTAGTTTCTTGTACAAAATTAGAATATGAGTTTAAATTTTAATAAGGAAAAAACTGGTATCTCTGTATCTGGCTATTTCTTTTGCACTTTATACTATTAACTACATAAATTGCAGTTACATTTACTTGCCCTCTCTTCAAGTTGTCCTATATACTTCTTAGACATATAAGAGATATGTAAATTTAATGAGTCAATATCATACAATTACATTTCTATATGTATGCAAAATATTAGATGAAAGCTTTTTTTTTTTTGAGATGGAGTTTCATTCTTGTTGTCCAGGCTGGAGTGCAATGGTGTGATCTCAGCTCACCGCAACCTCCGCTTCCTGGGTTCAAGTGATTCTCCTGCCTCAGCCTCCCAAAGTGCTGGGATTACAGGTGTGAGCCACCGCACCCAGCCTAGATGAAAGCTTTTAAATCATTAAATACTGTCATGAAATAGATCTGTTTAATCCAGAAGCATCTTAATTTTATTTAGACACTTTGGTATAAGCAACTATTAACATTAGATAACATTTAATATACAATAAATTGTATTTAAAAATTTAGTGACTTTTCAGGTATTTCTGGCTATCTTTGTAAGAATGGAATCTCCTTGAGAACAGAAACTTATTCACTACTGTATCTTTGAATGCTAGAGCACTTTTACATCTCTTTCAGTAAATAATTCTTGAATAAATGAATAAGGATGGGCTCTCTAGAAATGTCACATCCTGAAAACTCTTACTTTTGAATATTAATAAACATATAAAAGCAAGTAAGTAACTTCTGTATTAGGAATAGGAATAAAAGGCACAATTTTAGGAGGTTCACAAAGAATATTAATGAATGAAGAAGTTCTTATATTAGTTAACATTTTCCAGAGAAACAGAACCAATAAGATGTGTGTGTGTGCGTGTGTGTGTGTGTGTGTGTGTGTGTGTGTGTGTGTATAAACAGAGAGAGATTTTAAGGAATTGGATCATATGATTGTAGGGCCGGTAATTCCAAAATCTTCATAGCAGGCCTGCAGGCTGGAGACCTGAAGAAGAATTGATGATGCAATTTTGAATCCAAAAGCAGCCTGGAGGCAGAATTTCTTCTTGTTTGTGGAAACTCAGTCTTTGAAGTTCTTCAGTTGACGGGATGAAGCTTACCCACATTATGGAAGATAACATTTTCTACTCAAAGTCTACTGCTTTAAATGTTAATCAGAAGTCTGACCAAGATGGCTGACTAGAGATAGCTAGTGTGCTCCACTCTCACGGAGAGAAATACAAGGGATTAGTAGATACAGCACCTTCAACTGGAACATCCAGGTACAGTGATTAAGAATCATCAATAAAACAACTCAACCCGTGAAGAATGGAGTAAAGCAAAACAAGATGACTCCTCCCCACATGGGAGCAACATGGAGCCAGCAGAGCCTCCCCCATTCAGGAAAGCAGTGAGTGAGTGAGTGACCCTGGCCACCCACACTTCTCCCACGGATCTTTGCAACCCTCGGGTCAGGAGATCCCCTTGTGAACCCACTCCACCAGGGCCTTCAATCTGACACACAAAGCTACATAGACACTCAACAGAGCAGCTGCTCAGGCACACATGGAGCCCCAAGAGATTTAGAAATCTGGGCTTCCCAGCAAAGGCAGCTACAACTCTGGCAAAGCAGGAGGTTAGAACTTGTACATACTCCTAGGAAAGGAGCTGAATCCAGTCGGCTAAGCAAGAGGTTAAAATCCCATACATACTCCCGGGAAGGAGTTGAATCCAGGTGGCTGAGCAGCAATGATCTGCAAGCTGTATTTCCATGGCATTTCACTGGGTAAAACCTACTGGTTTGGAACTCCAGCCAACCACCAGTAGCAGTCTTACACCTCCGTGAGACAGAGCTCCCAGAATAAGGGGTGGTCTACCATCTTTGCTGTTTTGCAGCCTTAGACATTATTGCTTTCATTGCAGCCACTCTATGGCTTGATCCATCACAATCAAGTAGGCTTTAAGGCTGGGATACAAGGTTGTTTCAACATATGCGAATCAATAAAAGTGATTAAGTACATAAACAGAACTAAAGACCAAAAAAAAAAAAAAAAACACATGATCATCTCAGTAGATGCAGAAAAGGGTTTCAATAACATTCAGCATCCCTTCATGTTAAACACTCTCAATAAACTAGGTATTGAAAGAGTATACATCAAAAAAATAAGAGCCATCTATGACACACCCACAGCCAACATCATACTAATTGGGCAAAAGCTGGAAACATTCCGCTTGAAAACCAGCCCAAGACAAGAATGCTCTCTTTCACTATTCCTATTCAATACAGTATTGGAAGTCCTGACCAGAGCAATCAGACAAGAGAAAGAAAGAAAGGAAATCCAAATAGGAAGAGAGAAAGTCAGATTATCTTTGTTTGTGGATAACATGATTTTATATCTAGAAAACCATATAATCTTGGCCCAAAAGCTCCTTCAGCCAATAATCAACTTTAGCTAAGTTTCAGGATACAAAGTCAATGTACAAAAATCTCTATCATTCCTATGCACCAACAACAGCCAAGCCAAGAGCCAAATCAGGAACACAATCCCATTCATAATAGGCACAAAAAGAATAAAATACCTAGGAATATAGCTAACCAGGGAGGTGAAAGACAGAGCTCTGTCTCAAAAATAAAATAAAATGGAAATAACAGAGGCTGGCATGTTTGGAGAGAAAAAGGAACACTTATACAAGGTTAGGAGTATAAATTAATTCAACCATTCTGTGGTGATTCCTCAAAGAGCTAAAAGCAAAACTAACATTTGACCCAGAAATTCCATTGCTTGTTATATACCCAAAGGATTAAAAATTATTCTATCATAAAGACACATGCACATATATGTTCATTGCAGCACTATTTACAGCAGCAAAGACATGGAATCAACCTAAATGCCACTGATGGCAGATTGGAAAAAGAAAATGTGGTACATACACACCATGCAATACTATGCAACCATAAGAAAGAATATCGTGTTATTTACAAGAACTTGGATAAGTCTGGAGGCCATTATCTGTAGCAAACTAATGCAGAAACAGAAAATGAAATACCACATGTTCTCACTTATAAGTGGGAACTAAATGATGAGAGCACATGAACACAAAAAGGGGAACAACAGACACTGGAGCCTACTTGAGGGTGGAGGGTGGGAGGAGGTAGAGGATCAGAAAAAATAACTATTTGGTACTAGGCTTACTACCTGGCTAACTAAATAATCTGTACACCAAGCCTATGAGTCACAAGTTTACCTATATAACAAACCTGCACATGTACCCTGAACCTAAAATAATAAAAGTTTAAAAAATTAAAATATGAATTTCAAAGGAAATTATATAAATAGAGCAGACAATCCTCTGTAGATCTGGAACCATTTGATGGCTGCTACATATATGAAATTGCCTGAATCATATTTGCTTTACTCAGACATAAAATCAGTGTTAATTACAATTTAAAATACCTTCACAGCAATGTCTAGACTAGTGTTTGACCAAATAACTTGCCACAATAGCCTAGCCAAGTGACATGTAAGATTAACCATCATCACAGCTCTCCACAGCAAATAAAATAATTTCTCTTAGTAGTATCTGGTTGAGTGGAGTACATATTATGAGTACAGTATAAATGCATGAATATAGCATTACAGATACTTAGATACTATAAGAGATTGAAGTTATTTTTTGTTGTGATACCAAAAATATTTCATAGTGTTTTTTTCATACACATAGAAGAAACTACAGAATCATTAAAATTTTGCAATTAAATTACTTGTAGAGGTGAATTGATAGGTTTTTATGAGTACAGCATAATTGACAATTTTTAAATTTTACTTCCTTATAATTCAATCCTTTTCTTGGTTCACTTTTTAAAAAATTCTTACATATTGTTTGAAATTCTTTCAAGTGATGATTTACCCTGTCTGTTGAACTCTGTGGCAGTTTTACATATGGTGGCTCTTCAGTGTGCTTTTCAATAATTATTAGCATAGGAATTAAAATGACAATTGGGCTGGAAGGAAAATATTGATGGCCATCATTTGCATTTCAGACACAACTGTTGAAGGTACAATCTTTAAACTGAAACTTCATCCCTAAGGCTAGAAAATATGAGATTATTCTTTTAATTCTCACCAAGGATATAGTTTATTTTCTCATCAGCTCATGGATCTTTGCTCTGCCACAAGCTCTGTAAGTATATCAGTGATTAAGTGAAACAGCCAATGATAAAAGGATAGCATTGACTGCTGGAGGCCATTGCTATTTCCCTCCGCCTCCCCCTCGGACTACAACATTGAGCTATTGATTCATTATTAATAGCTTTTTAGCCTCAAAGCAAGCTTTTACTGTTACATTGCTGGATTCTGAAGATGGCAAAAACAAAAGAAGTCATCCTTCAGATCAGCATGTTTTCCTTCCTGTAAAAGTTTCCAAAATGTATTCATAGCATTGTCTTGCTCAGAGTTCCAGCACTTTGTATTCTCCAGGAAGATTTACTCAGGCCAAATTATGAGACATTCAGCCAGTGCATTTTCTATCATTTCCTGCAAATGTCCATCATGGCATTCTCAAATGAATTTGCTTGGTACAAAAGTGGCAATTGATTGTGAATAAGTTTTACTTTTTCTAGCAAGCTCTTCATTGAGTATAATTATACGGTCTAGGGGCAAATATTTTGAAATATATTGATATTCAGTTTTTCTCCTATTCTTATCAGATGGACATATAGCAATAAATCTGTTCCAAAAGGATTCATAAATACCGAATAAGAGTGCCTGTGAGGATTGCTTATAGCTATAAATGGTTTATAGAGACAAGATTTAAAATTCATTGGATCTCTGTCAAAAATAATATTGTTAGTGTGTTGGATGGATCAAAGGTTTGAGCTATCATGAGGCAGAGTTTTTCACCTCTAGCTCAATGATATGATTCTCTTTCAAACTGTCCTTAATTTAAAGACCGAGAAGTGAGTTTTCTCTCTGTACACTTCCAAGTAAAAAAGCAATGTTAGTAAATACAAGTAAAAAATAAAAAAAAAATTATGCTCCAAATTCTCTCTCTCTCACACACACCCACACACACACACACACATCTTTAATTAGATTATTATTTATAATCTAAGAAAAAATAAATAAAAGAAAAATAAAGGACTTTGCTTATTATGGCATAATGTCATCTAATAAAATAACTGAATAATTTTACCAGGAAATTTTGTTCTTTTTGAGGTTTGCAAGTGTTTTTCCATCCAAAATATCTGCATAAAAGTTTTCATGTATTTCCTATTTATCTAAAATATAAAAAGCAAAGAAAATATAGTTTCCTTTTAGTAGTGCTCTAATATCTATCCCAATTGTTCTTATTTTCTGAGTGCATCCTAACCTTTTTGTCTGTAAGTTCATTGTAATTCTCATGGCTCTTAGCATATAGCATTACAGATTTCCCAACAACCTGCTTAGTTCCACTCTGTGCATTGTGTTTATTTCAGATCATATAAATTGGTGCCAATTCTGTTATTAAAAACATTGAAGGAATAAGACCTTGCTTTTTATAAATTTCTTCATTTATCTCAATATTTAATGACCTTTGCAAAGAGAAGGAGGTTTTAATTTATTTTGAGCCTAAATCCTAACTTTGTGATTTAAGCTTAGTTTATTTCTTATAATAAATATTTATATATATGATGATTATAGTCAGTCTCCTTACTGCCCAAGTTAGAGACAGCCTCAATTTTGTAAAATGCCTTTTTTTAAATACAAATTTTAGCACCATCTGTGGTTTAAGTCCCTTTATTTCGGTTCCAGCTGCATACATGCAATTCTACTCACTAGCTATATCAAATTTTGTCTTCTTAGATGATCAATCAGTTATACTTCCTTCATTCTATATTAAAGTAGTATAGCCCTTTCATTTTTACTAAGTAATGCTTGTTGTAATATTTCCAAATGGCTCCAAGTATCCTGAGATAGCTAGAGAAAATAACATCTTTTGAAAAATATTCACTTCTAAAGCCTTGTTAGGTGTTGGTCAAGATAAAAAACCATTAACTTGTCCTCAAAATTTCCATGTGTAGCTGTGAGTACAAAAGAGAATTTACATTTAAAAAATGTGGACTTTCAGAAAACAAACCAAACTTTAAGGGATAATTTTGATTTGTCTTGGAAGTGTGACAAAACAGAAAAATGACTAATAAAAACCAAGAAATGAGATACTTTGAAGAAGGACATAGTAAATCATGAAATCCTGCAGAAACAGGAATATAGGGGCAGAAGAAAGATTACTTATTCTGTTATAAGAAAATCGTGGGTAATATTAGTGTAATTTCATTAAAGTGGCATGTAAGTTTAATAAAGTTTGTGTAGGAGGAAGAAAGAAGCATGTGAAAACAGGGCCAGTGCAGTGGCTCACAACTCTGATCCCAGCACTTTGGGAGGCTGAGATGGGTGGATCACCTGTTGTCAGGAGTCGCGACCAGCCTGACCAATATAGCGAAACCCCATCTCTACTAAAAATACAAAATTAGCCAGGCATGCGTAATCCCAGCTACTTGGGAGACTGGGGCAGGAGAATCACTTGAACCCGGTAGGCAGAGGTTGCAGTGAGCTGAGAGCGCACCAATGCACTCCAGCCTGGGTAACAAGAGTGAAACTCGATCTCAAATAAATAAATAAATACAAGCATGCAAAAACAAAGTTGAATGCTGAAATCATCTTAGCCCCCAGAAATGTCAACATGCTATCAGTAAGATGCAAACACGTTTCTGATTTTTAGTGAGGCCCTGGATGAAGTTAAGCAGTATGAGTTTGTATTAAATTCAATAGACAAAATTTAAAAAATGTATCTGATAATGTTTAGGAGACTGAATTTAGAGGGGAAGAACATGAAGAAGAGTGTTGAATTAGCAAATAAGGAGACAAAGTTTTATAGAGCAAGGAGCCTTATGAGATGCATTTTTATTTATTTATTGAATCTTATAACTAAGGGCTTGGAGGAGTGAGGGACTCACAGTCTTGCTGATGAGGCAGAGGCAGTAAATGGGGAAAGGAGATAGATGGGTGCAGTCCCAGAGAAGAACTACAGTATTATAGACATTGAAGAGGTATATTTACAACCAAGCTAGGGGTGGAGGAGTGACAGTGAAGTAGAGTGGAGACAGAAAGCACTAGGGCTTCCTCCCTTCTCAGCAGGAGAACTATCTCCATTTATACTTTATATAACTCAGGCAAACTGCCTCATCCATCATCCCTCCTCCTCCTCAAGCTCTGGGCTATTTTCCTGTGGCTCCTTTAGCAGATAAGCATATACACCAGTTGAAAACACTTCTATCATGGAAGGAAGAAAGGAAACAAAGAGGAAATGTGATGGTCAACTTTATGTGTCAACTTGGAAAATGTTTTTGAATGAGATCAACATTTATATCAGTGAACTTTCAGTAAGCAAATGGCCCTCCATAACATGTGTGGACCTCATGCAATCTGTTGAAGGCCTGAATCTAATAAAAAGACCCACCTCCCAAACAAGAATAAATTGTCCAGCAGATTGCTTTCAGAGTAGAACTGTACCATGGGCTCCTCTGGGTCTCAGGCCTGACGTCCCACACTACATTTGGGCTTCCCAGTCTCCATAATCATTTCCATAATCATGTGAGTCAGTCTATATATACACACACACATATTGTGAAAGTTGTCAAATTAAAATAGAGTCAGTTGTGTCAAATCCTGGCAAAACAGAGCTGGCAAAGGCCATGAAGGGAGGGCTCTCATGCACAATTTGCCTGATAACAGAAACTATCACAAGAAATTTTTCCAAACCACAGCTTACTGCATGAGTCACACAAAGACAGATAGCAGCACAAGGACAGCTAGCTGCTTATACAAAAACATTTGCCTGACACACTGTCTCACAAGCCCAATCCTATGAAACAGCCTGCTATATCTAAGATTACAAGTTTTATCTAGCAACTGCCACCACTCACCAATCACAGCTTGCCAGCTCCCAAAAGACATTCTGGCACCAGTAAGCTTATCTTTTCCCAGTGAAATCCTGTTTATCCTTTGTTCTCCAGATATACTGGAGACCACCCTGATCTGTATGTGTATCCTGAATTGCAATCCTATTTCTAGTATATTATTCCCAAATAAAAGAAAAAAACTTTTTACTTAGAGATTTGCCTCTCTATATTTTATGTTGACATTATGTGTGTGTGTGTGTGTGTGTGTGTGTGTGTGTGTGTCCTGTTGGTTGTGTATCTCTGGAGAACCCTTACTAATTCAGGAAGGAAGAAAGGAAATAACCTAGACCCTGATTCTGGTGCTATTCCATAGTTCTTCTACTTTATAATGCTAAGGTACCTGAAAGAATGGTCTAGAACACTTTCAAACCTCAGAAATAGTCTTACCTTTCAACATAGAATGACAGCTCTAACCATGCTAATCATCCACGCGCTATTGTGGAACTCCAGTTTCAATTTCTGTATTAATTAGGTCAAGGAATACTAGTTCTTATATGAAAACAAATACATGATCAAGGAGTTCTGTGACTTAATATAACATGTATTTCTCAATAAAAATCTAACGTAGTTATTCTTGGTAGCATGATTCTTTAGGAAGTTTTCCTTTTATCAAATACTCCAGGATTCAAGCTGTTCCAATTTAGGATGCTACCTTAAAGACCACTCTCATAGAGGCCTGTATCCAGCTGAATTTGAGGAAATAGCAAGAAAGTGAAGGAGACTTTGAGATATTTTAGAGAACATCTAGAAATGCTGTACATTATTTCTGTTCATAGTCCATTGGTCAGAAATAATCACTTGGCCATACATAAAATCAAGATGAGCTTTTTACTCTTTTCACATACCCAGTACACAATAAATTATTACTTAAACACATCAGATACTTATGCCACAGTAGTCATAATTTTTAGTGAAAGAAATATATATGAAGTATATTATTATTGCTTGTTAATACCATTCTCAGGTAGGGCATATTTATATTTTTAGACAGTTTTTCTGTTTTCTTTAGAATTAGTCATTTTGTTTTTGTCTTTTTTCTGTATTACTCTTATTAACTAATTTCCAGTCTCTCTAAAGTAAATATAAATCTTAAGATAATCAAACATATCACATATTCTATTAATTTCATTTTCTTGAAGATATTTCTCCTATATAAAATTTCTCACTCATAATCTTGACTATTTACTTCCTTTTTGTCACCTACAGTTTTCATTCTAGGGCCTTTTTTGACTGTGATCAGTATTATCTCTTTTCCTGCTCTCTCTCTTTTTTTCTCCTGTTAATTTTTGTTGTTATTTTGTCCTTTTACTGTATTAACTTGAGCTTCAATACACATGCTCAATCAACAATCTTAAAACACATGCTACCTATATTACATTTACCTCCTGAAATTTCTTTACCCTTCATTTAGACATGCTGAATTCTTTGTAGTTCCAAACTTGTCATGTTATGTCATTCCTCCCTGACATTTGCAATACTGATCTCTCCAGCAAAATCAATCTTTGAATATTTGAAAGTTGGAGTGTAATTATTAGCTCCCTGTCTTCTATTTGACAAAATATTTTCCATTAAAAATCATGAAATGAGATGATCAATTTTAATGGCCAGAAAAGAAAGAAAACAAAACAAAATACCACAATCTTCTTGAAGGTTGTTTACATAATCATGCTAGTAAAAAACAGAGAGAAAAAACACACTAAAATAATTCTATAGTATGATAAAATAACTGATTAATAATTTTATTACATTAATATATATTTTAAACGGGGATTATATTTATATATTGGCTTGTTGATATATTAACAGCATTATTCTTCCTATTTTGAAACCTTAATCCCTACAAGTTTGTCATAGATTTCATCACAGTTTATCTTCTTTGCAAAAGGTACAAGGAACTAAGCATACTTCTTTTTGTATTTTTTAGCAAAAGACTTCTAAAAAGCCTATGCAGAATTTTTGAAGCATGGTCTGTGAATATGATGGAATATGACTCTCATGAATAGATAACTAATGTCTTAACTTTGAGTTCATCAAAATGAAGCTGAATGTGGGTGGTCCTGACCTAATCAGATGAGCCTTTAATAAAAGAAGCATCGTAGAGGCATTCTGCTGGCGTGGAATATGCAGCCTTCAGAATGTCTACAGCTGAAAGGAAATTGAATTTGGTAATAATCTTTTGAGCTTGGAAGAAAAGCCCAAACTCCAGATGAGATTACAGCCTAGCTGACACCTTGATTTCAGCCTGTGACACCCTGAGCAGAGAGTTCAATTATGCTGTTCTCATTCTTCTAATTCCCACTCCCACAAAATCTCTGAGATTATAAATGAATGCTGTTTAATTTTAATTTTAATTTTTCAATCTGGGGTACATGTGCCGGATGTGCAGGTTTGTTACCTAGGTAAATGTGTGCAATGGTGGTTTGCTGCACCTATTAACCCATCACCTAGGTACAAAAACAGACACATAGACCAATGAAACTGAATAGAGAACTCAGAAATAAGATTGCATATCTAAAACTATCTGATCTTTGACAAACCTGACAAAAACAAGAAACGGAGAAAGAATTCTCTGTTTAATATATGGTGCTGGGAGAACTGACCATTCATTTGGAGAAAATTGAAACTGGATCCCTTCCTCACACTTCATACAAAAATTAACTCAAGAGGGATTAAAGGCTTAAATGTAAACTCCCAAACTATCAAAACTCTAGAAGAAAATCTGGGCAATACCATTCAGAACAAAGGCATAGGCAAAGGTATCATGATGAAATCGCCAAAACCAATTGCAACAAAAGCAAAAATTGACAAATGGGTTATAATTAAACTAAAGAGCTTCTGCACAGCCAAAAAAAGAAAAAATCTACCATCAGAGTGAACAGGAGACCTATAGAATGGGAGAAAATTTTTGCAATCTATCCTCTTACAGAGGTCTAATACGCAGAGTCTACAAGGAACTCAAACAAATTTACAAGAAAAAAAATTAAAAAATATGCAAAGGTCATGAACAGACACTTCCCAAAAGAAGACATTCATGCAGCCAACAAACATATGAATGTTGTTTTAAGCCACTAAGTTGGTAGTAATTTGTTATGCAGCCATAGAAAACTAAATAAAAAAAAAAATAGTAAAACTGCAGGCCCCAATCCTTATGGATATAGATGCAAAATTCTCAAAAATATTAGCAAATGAAATCCATAAATATATAAAAATAATAATACATCGTTCCCAAATTGGGTTTATACTGAGAATGATAAGATGGTCTTATATTTAAAAAAAAAATCAATACAATCTATATTAACTGCAAAGGAGGAAAAAATATATGCTAATATCAATTTATACAGAAAATCATATGACAGAATTCAACTCCCATTTATAGTAAAACTCCCCCAGCTAGCTCTAGACAGGAGTTACTCAACATGATAAAGGGCAGCTAGGATAGACTTACAGGTAACAGCAACATTAATGGTAAAATAATGATTATTTTCCTCTAAGATCTGTGAGAAGGGAAGAATGTCTTCTCTCTCTACTCTTAAACAACCTAACATTGATAAGTCAGTGCAAAAAAGAAGTAAAACAAATAAAAGGTATACCAATTGAAAGGGAAAAGTACAATTTTTCTTCTTCACACTGACATAAATCATTTTTAGAAAACTACGAAGAACCTACAATGAAAGGAAAAAGCCCTTCTAAAATATTAGCTAGAATATAATTTCAATGCACATATTTCAATAAAATGTCTGTACATTAGCAATACAAGTGGAATTTGAAACTTCAAAATTATACCATTTACAAGAGCTCTTCAAAATTAAATACTGAGGCATAAATCTAACATAATGTAACTCCATCTCAAAGAGATATCCATACTCTTATGTTTATTGAAGCAGTATTCATAATAGTCAAGATATGAAAACAAACTAAGTGTCTATTGTTAGATGAATGAATAAAAAAAAGTGTGTCTATGTATTTACAATAAAATCTTATTCAACCATAAAAAAAGAAATCCTGCCATTTGCAACAATATGGATAAAGCTGGAGGACATTATGCTAAGTGATATAACTCAGGCATAGACAGCTGAATACCATCAAATGATCCCACTTCTGTGTATATATCCAAAGGAAATGAAGTCAGTATCTCAAAAATAATTCCACATGATCTCACTTATAAGTGGAATCTAAAAAAGTCAAACTTCTAACAGCAGAAAGCAAAATGGTGGTTGTCAGTGGCTCAGGATGGGGGGAATGGGAAGATACTGATCAAAGGATAAAAACTGTCAGTTATAAGATGAGTAAGTTCTGGAGATCTTATGTACAGCATAGTAACTATAGTTAATAATTCCATATTGTTTGTTTGAAATTTACTAAGAGTATATATCTTAATTATTCACACTACACACATACACACACAGGGGTAAGTGTAGAAACTCTGTGTGGCAATTAATGTGTCAATTAATTTGTGGTAATTATTTCACGAAGTATACACATAGCAAAGTAGCACGTGTACATTTTGAATATATATAACTTTTATTTGTCAATTATACCTCAATAAAGCTAGGAAAAAAGAAATAATCCAACTAAAACATGGAAAAAATATCTTAGATGATTCACCAAAAATAATATATGGATACAAAATAAAAACATGAAAATAATTTTCCATATCATGAGTCTCTTAGGAAATGTAAATTATTAACACCACAATAACACATTATTACACAACCATTAGAATGACTAATATGAAAATCAGAGACAATGGAAAGCACATGGAACACCTGGAATTCTCATACATTGCTGCTGGGAATGCAAAATGATACAACTGTTATGGAAACAGAGCAGCTTCTTTTAAACTTAACATACACTTTCCTATGGCCCAGAAATACAACTGCCAGACATTTAGGGAAATGAGAATTTATTTCAAAAAAATCCTTACTCTGGATGTCTTTAAAATTTTTGTTAATAATTACCAAAAACTGGGGGAAGAAAAGTAACTTCTAAGTACAAGTGGACAAATAACTTGTGGTATATCCACATGCTTAAGTACTACTCAGCAATTAAATGGAGCAACTTATTTATATATGCAAATACTTGGATGTATCACCTAGGTATTGTATTGAATGAAAGAAATAGACACAAAGGTTATACACTATGTGGTTTAATCTGTATGATGTTCTCCAAAAGACAATGCTTTATATCCATTGTAAATATTTGCCACTTTTTAGGGGTGGGTAGAGGCTATGAACGCAAATGAATAACCTGAGAAAATCATGGTGATTTTGCTCTTTTGTATTTTATTTGTGGTAGTGGCTATATGAATCTGACAACTCTAAAAGCTAGCATGATTTCTTTTTTTTTTTCTTTGTCGCCCAGGCTGGAGTGCAGTGGTGCAGTCTCGGCTCACTGCAAGCTCCTGGGCTCAAGCCATTCTCCTGCCTCAGCCTCCCGAGTAGTTGGGACTACAGGCTTCCACCACCACGCCTGGCTAATTTTTTTGTATTTTTAGTAGAGACAGGGTTTCACCGTGTTAGCCAGGATGGTCTTGATCTCCTGACCTCATGATCCGTCCGCTTCAGCCTCCCAAAGTGCTGGGATTACAGGCTTGAGCCACCATGCCCCGCCAAAGCTAGCGTGATTTCTTACCTCCAACTGACCACACTAGCTCCCCAGCAACTTTTTATTTGGCTGTTCTCTGTCAGACTGAAGAGGCTAAAATGACAAATGCAGAATTCCAAATCTGGATAGCAAAGGAGGTCAGTGACATAATAGAAGACTGAAATCCAATCCAAGGAAAGCAGTAAAATGGTCCAAGATTAGAAAGAAGACAAAGCCATTTTAGGAAAGAACCAGCCAGGTGCAGTGGCTCATGCCTCCCAGCACTTTGAGAGGCTGAGGAAGGTGGATCACCTGAGGTCAGGAGTTCGAGACCAGCCTGACCAATATGGTGAAACCTCATCTCTACTAACAATACAAAAATTAGCTGGGTGTGATGGTGGGTACCTGTAATCCCAGCTATTTGGGAGGCTGAGGCAGGAGGATTGCTTGAACCTGGGAAATGAAGGTTGCAATGAGCCAAGATTGTGCCACTGCACTCCAGCCTGGGTGACAGAGTGAGACTCCATTTAAAAAAAAACAAAAACAAAAACAAAACAAAAAAAAACACATACTAAACTTCTGGAAATACAAAATTCACTACAGGAATTTCAGAATGCAATTGGAAGCACTAATAACAGAACAGACCAAGCTGAAGAGAGAATCTCAGAGCTCAAAGACAACTCCTTTGAATCAACACAGGAAGACAAAAATAAAGAAAAAAGAATTGAATGAAATGAACTCCAAGAAATATGGGATTGCCTAGAGAGAGAGTACCTGTAACTCATCGGCATTCTAGAAAGAGATGGAGAGACAGCAAGCAACTTGAAAACATATTCGGTATATTGTCTTGAAAATTTCCCCAATCTTGCTAGAGAGGCCACATGCAAATTCAAGAAATTCAGAGAACCCCTGCAAGAACTATACAAGACAACTATCTTAAAGACACATAGTCATCAGATTCTCCAAAGTAACTGTGAAAGAAAAAATCTTGAAGGCAGCTGGAAAGAAGGGGCAGGTTATGTACAAAGGGAACTCTATGAGAGTAATAGCAGAACTTTCAGGAGAAACCTTACAAGCCAGAAGGGATTGGGGGCCTATATTTTGCATCCTTATAGGAAATAAATTCAAACCAAGAATTTCATATCCAGCCAAACTAAGCTTCATCAGTGAAGGAGAAAGAAAATCCTTTTCAGGCAATCATATGCTAAGGAAATTCATTACCACAAGATCTGCCTTACAAGAGGTCCTTAAGAAAGTGCTAAACATAAAAATGAGAGACCATTACTGGCCACCAAAAATACACACTTAAATATATAGCCCACTAGCACTATAAAGCAATTCTACAATCAAGTCTATGTAACAACCAGCTGTGACAGTATCAAGTTCTCACATATTAATACTAACCTTGAATGTAAATAAGCTAAATGCCCCACTTAAAAGACAAACAGTGAGAAGTTTGATAAAGAAGCAAGGCCCAACTGTATGCTGTCTTCACAAGACTTGACTCACATACAGTGACACACAGATGCTCAAAGTAAAGGGGTGAGAAATGATCTATCAATCTAATACAAAACAACAAAGAGCAGGGGTTGCTATTCTTACTTCAGAGAAAACAGACTTTAAAACAATAATGATTTAAAAGGAAAATGAGATGGTATCTCATTGTGGTTTTGATTTGCATTTCTCTGATGGCCAGTGATGATGAGCATTTTTTCATGTGTCTTTTGGCTGCATAAATGTCTTCTTTTGAGAAGTGTCTGTTCATATCCTTCGCCCACTTGTTGATGGGGTTGTTTGTTTTTTTCTTGTAAATCTGTTGGAGTTCATTGTAGATTCTGGATATTAGCCCTTTGTCAGATGAGTAGATTGCAAAAATTTTCTCCCATTCTGTAGGTTGCCCATTCACTCTGATGGTAGTTTCTTTTGCTGTGCAGAAGCTCTTTAGTTTAATTAGATCCCATTTGTCAATTTTGGCTTTTGTTGCCATTGCTTTTGGTGTTTCAGACATGAAGTCCTTGCCCATGCCTATGTGCTGAATGGTATTGCCTTGGTTTTCTTCTAGGGTTTTTATGGTTTTAGGTCTAACATGTAAGTCTTTAATCCATCTTGAATTAATTTTTGTATAAGGTGTAAGGAAGGGATCCAGTTTCAGTTTTCTACATATGGCTAGCCAGTTTTCCCAGCACCATTTATTAAATAGGGAATCCTTTCCCCATTTCTTGTTTTTGTCAGGTTTGTCAAAGATCACATGGTTGTAGATATGTGGCATTATTTCTGAGGGCTCTATTCTGTTCCATTGGTCTATAAATGAAAGGCATTACATATTGATAAGGATCTCAATTCAACAAGAAGACTTAGCTATCCAAAATGTATATGCACCCAACACCGGAACGCCCAGTTTCATAAAACAAGTTTTTAGAGACTTACAAAGAGATTTAGACAACCACATACTAAGAGTGGGACCACATTATTCAACACCCCACTGACAGTGTTAGACATATCAAGGCAAAAAACAAAGATAGGGAACTAAACTCCACACTTAATCAAATGGACCTAACAGACATCTAAAGAGTACTTCACCCAACAACAACAGAATACACATTTTCCTCATCTGTACATAACACATACTCTCAGATCAACCATATGATTTGCCCTAAAACAACTGTAAACAAATTTAAAAAAAACATACCAACCACACTCTCAGTCTACAGCATAATAAATATGAAAATCAATATAAGAAGTTTTCTCAAAACCATAAAATTACATGGAAATTAAACAACCTGCTCCTGAGTAATATTTTAGGGAATGACATGAAGGTATAAATCAAATAATTATTTGAAAATAATGAAACAAAGATACAACCTACCAGAATCTCTGGGACGCAGCTAAAGTAGTATTAAGTGGAAAATTTACAGCACTATATGTTTGCATCAGGAATTTAGAAAGATCTCAAATTAATAACCTAACCTTACACCTAGAGGAACTAGAAAAACAAGAGGAAATCAACCCCAAAGTTAGCAGAAGAAAGGAAATAACCCAAATCAGAGCTGAATTGAATAAAATTGAGATGTGAAAATTCACACAAAAAACCAATGTAACAAGAAGTTGGTTTACTGAAAGGAGGAATAAGATTGATAGAATGTTAGCTAGACTAGTAAAGAAATAAAGAATATCCAAATAAACACAATCAGAAGTGACAAAGGTATCATAACCACTGATCCCACAGAAATAACAAAATCCTTGGAAACTATTACGAACACCTCTATGCACACAAACTCGAAAACCTAGAAGAAATCAATAAATCCTTGGAGACATACAACCTCCCAAGATTGAACCAGGAAGAAATTAAAATCCTGAACAGACCAGTAACAAGTTCTGAAGTTGAATCAGCAATTAAAAACCTACCAACCAAAAAAGCCCTGGACCAGACAGATTCATAGCCAAATTCTACCCAAGGTATAAAGAAGAGCTGGTGCCAATCCTACTGAAATTATTCCACAAAATTGAGGGGGAAGGATTCCTCACTAACTCATTCTATGAGGCTGGCATCATTCTGACACCAAAACCTGGCAGAGACACACACACACATTTCAGGCCGATATCCCTGATGAACATGGATGCAAAAATCCTCAGCAAAATATTAGCAAACTGAACAGAGCAGCACATCAAAAAGCTAATCCACCACGATCAAGTAGGCTTTATTCTTGAGAATCAAGGTTGGTTCAACCTACACAAATCAATAAATGTGATTCATCAAATAAACAGTACTAAAAAATACCATATGATAATCTCAATAAATGCAGAAAAACTTTGAAAATACTCAACATCTCTTTGTGCTAAAAATCCTCAACAAACTAGGCATCAAAAGAACATAACTCAAAATGGTAAGAGCCATTTATGATAAACCCACAGCCAACATCATATCAAATGGGCAAAAGCTAGAACCATTCCCTTTGAGAACTGGAAAAAGACAAGGGTGTCCCCTCTCACTAGTCCTATTCAACATTGTACTGGAAGTTCTAGCCAGAGCAATCAGGCAATGGTAAGAAATAAAATATATCCAAATAGGAAGAGAGGAAGTCAAACCATCTGTCTGCACAGGAGATATAATTCTATACTGAGAAAACCGCATAGTCTCTGTCCCAAAATTCCTAGATCTGATAAACAATTTTAGTAAAGTTTCAGGTATAAAATCAGTGTCAAAAAATCAAGAGGATTTCTATATACCAATAATGTCTGACAGCCAAGTCAAGAACACAGTCCGACTTATAATATCCACAAAAGGGGTAAAGTACTTAGTAATACAGCTAACCAATGTACAAGTTTGATAAAGAAGCAAGGCCCAACTGTGTGCTGTCTGCACAAGACCTATCTCACATGCAGTGACACCCAGATGCTCAAAGTAAAGGGGTAGGAAAAGATCTGTCAATCTAAGAGAAAACAACAGAGTAGGAGTTGCTATTCTCATTTCAGAGAAAACAGACTTTAAAGCAAGTGTGATTTAAAAGGAAAATGAAAGGCATTACATATTGATGAAGAGCTCAATTCAACAAGAAGACTTAATTATTCAAAATATATGTATTCCCGACACTGGAACACCCAGATTTATAAAACAGGTTTTTAGAGACTTATGAAGAGATTTAGACAACCACACACTTTTGTTTTGTGTAGTGCTGAAAGCAATCAGAGACAACACAAACAAACTGAAAAACATTCGATGATAATGGATAGGAAGAATCAATATAATTAAAATGGCCATACTGCCCAAAGAAATTTATAGATTCAATGCTCTTGCTATCAAACTACTCATATAATTTTTCACAGCGTTAGATAAAACTATTACAAAATTTATATGAAACCAAAAGATAGCCCAGATATTCAAAGCAGTCCTACACAAAAGGAACAAAGTCAGAGGCATCACACCACCCAACTTCAAACTATACTACAAGCCTACAGTAACAAAAACAGCATAGTACTGGTAGAAAAACAGACACATAGGCCTATGGAATAGGCTAGAGAAATCAGAAATAAAGTTGCACACCTACAACCATCTGTTCTTTGACAAAGCTGACAATAAGAAGCAATGGGGAAAGGACTTTGTTTAAAAAATGGTGTTGGAATAAGTGTTTAGCCATATGCAGAAGATTGAAACCCCTTCTTTCAGTATATGCAAAAATTAACTCAAGATAGATTAATGACTTAAATGTAAGACCTAGAACTAAAAAACCCTAGGAGAAAATCTACGGTTTTCAGGAAATTTCGTTTCTAGAAATATCATTCCAGACATAGACCTTGGCAAAGATTTTATGGCAAAGTCTTCAAAAGCAATTGCAACAAAAAAATGGAGAAGTGGGACCTAATTCAACTGAAGATCTTCTGCACAGCAAAAGAAACCATCAACAGAGTAAACAGACAACCTACAGAATGAGACAAAATATTCACAAACTATGCTCCAACAAAGGTCTAATATCCAGAATCTACAAGGAACTTAAACACCAACAATGAAATAGCAATATATCACATTAAAAATTAGACAAAGGACATGAACAGATGCTTCTCAAAAGAAGACATACCCATTGCTAATAAGCATATGGAAAAATGCTCAACAGCACTAGTCAGAGAAATGCAAATCAAAACCACATTGACTTACCATCTCACACAATCAGAATGGCTATTATTAAAAAGTCAAAAAATAACATGTTGGTGAGGTTGTGAAAAAAAAAAACAAAAAACACCTGTACACTGCTTGGGGGAATGGCAGTTATTCCAGCCACTTGTGGAAAGCAGTCTGAAGGTTTCTCAAAGAACTTAAAACAGAGCTACCATTCAGCCCAGCAATACTCCCTGGGTATACATCCAAAGGAATGCAAATGCACATGCAGTTGTATGTTCAACAACTATTTGCATTAGCAAAGACATGGAATCAACCTAGATGACCATCAACAGTGGACTGGATAAAGAAAATATGGTACATATGCACCATGGAATACTATGCAGCCATAAAAAGAAATAAAATTGTGTCCTTTGCAGTAATGCAGATATAGGTGATGGCCATTATTCTAAGTGAATTAATGCAGGAACAGAAAACCAAATATTGCGTTTTCACTTGTAAAGGGGAGTTAAATACTGTAAATGCGGACACAAAGAAGAGACAAATAGACACTGGAGCCTACTAGAGGCTGGCAAGTGATGATTGAAAAACCACCAATTGGTACTATGCTCGCTACCTGGGTGATGAAATGGTTTGTACACCAAACCCCAGTGACACACAATTTAAACACGTAACAAACATGCACATGTACCGCCTGAAGCTAAAATAAAAGTTGAAAAGAAAAAAAGACTATACACCCAAATGTCTATATAATTTATATTTAATAGAAATATGTAGACTTTTTAATATGTTTAACTTCCACAGGCAGTATAGCCACATTATCAACTTTTTCTACTTGATTGAACTATATTTTTATATATTTTAATATAAAAAATTCTTTCACATGAAAATATGCATCAAAAATTTCCAAAATTGCTAATATATTTATTAAAATTCCTAAAGATTTATTTACACTAAAACAAACAAAAAGGCTGAAAGATGCCAAACATGGATGTAATTTTCTATAGCAAACTTATGATAAGGTTGGGCATGGTGGCTCATGCCTGTAATTCTAGCACTTTGGGAGGCCAAGACAGGCAGATCCCCTAAGGTCAGGAATTTGAGACCAGCCTGACCAACATGGTGAAGCCCTATCTCCACAAAAAATACAATAATTAGCGGAGCATGGTGGCACATGCCTGTAATTCCAGCTACTCGGGAGGCTGAGACAGGAGAATCGCTTGAACCCAGGAGGTGGAGGTTGCAGTGAGCCGAGATCGTGCCATTGCACTCCAGCCTGGGCAACAAGAATGAGATTCTATCTCAAAAAAAGAAAAAGAAAAAAAAAGAAAACCGATGATAAAAAAACCAAGTCATTCAAACATTGACAATTTAATTGTGCTGATAATGTAAAAGCAGTGTCTTTTGTCATTTGTCCTGGCATTTGAAAACGACAGGATAGAAGTAATTCAGTTTCTGTTGCTTCAGCTTACATTCACTGTGCTGTTGTTGCTTATTTCAAACCTACTGTTTAAATGCAGAAATATAAAGCACTGTCTGGGTGGAAGACAAAAATGTCACCAGAACAAAGCTCCATACTACTACAAATTCTTGAAACCAACATATGTACCTGAGCACTAAATAACTAGAGGTTCTTTAAATTAACTTCTGTGTAAAGTATAATATTTATTTTAAAAATATCTAACAAAAATTGCATTATGTAGCATAACATGTATTGTGCAACTGCAACAATAGTTTAGAACATAAACATTATAGATAGTATGTTCATATAGATAATATGTATATGTTCAAAACTATATAGATTGATTTAGAACAACATGTCTTATTTAGATAGTTTAGAACATAATAGTTTAGAACACTAATATATTTTTTATATCAGTGATAAAAATTATATTGTGATAATAAAAAGGACTAATTTTGAGTATTATTATTATTTTTAATTATCTGTGAAGAAATGCATCACCTTATTGCCTGCTCCTGCTAGCCAACTCCAACTGCCCAGCCCTTGATGCTCCAGGGCCACTTGATGAAATGTTCCAAGCACCTGCCCTCTTTCTGTTTAAATCTACCTAACTCCTACTGGTCCTAAAATTTTTTTATTTTTCTCTTCTCCATATTTCCTGATTCTCCTCCCTTTCTTCCTTCTATGGCATTGTAGCATGTTCTTAACATTTAATTTAGTATTTTTCAGGTTGTGACACCTTAAGTATCTTCACAATCAAACATGGTTATCATAGTTTAGGATCCTCCAAGAGCAACTCTTGAGACAAAAATTCTAGTGCAAATAAGTTGTTAGGAAAGATCCCAGATAAATCTGGTAGGCAAATGGTGAAGGATAGCAGACACTCTCTGTACCCTACTAAGCATCCTCAAATCTTCTCATTTCAATTTGCTTCTTCGATTTACAGAGACCAGTATCTGCCTCTCCATGCATAAGGATTTTCCCCAATATGTAGACCACTCTGCTTGTGCAATTGGCAGGCTAGAAGTACCAGGGAATTAAATGTACCACCCCAAAAGCCCTCAATTAGTAATTTATGGTTATTGGTATATAATTTCAGATTATCTCTTCTCTTGGTTGACACAACTCCGAGGCATGCTTTTGCCCTTTGCCCTTTCCCCTAGAGTGAAGCAACCCTGTGCTTTCTAGATTAGTAACGCACACTTCAAGCTTGGTTTCTTCTCTGTAGCACCTACCCATTTGCCTTCTAATGTTTCCTGCATCTCCCAAATACTATGCCTCTGCTTCTGGAGGGTCATAAAATAAGACAGGAAGAGAGAAAGTAAAGAGAAAACTGTCATTCAAAGGAATGCTGTAAAGCAAGTTACCAATATAAGCAATAAGATCTTATTCCCACTAGGGAATCATGGGAGACAATGGGGAATAGGAGCCTCAGAATTATTTTACACAAAAGAAAAGGGAGCCACTATACTGATATACTGACTCCCACCAGTCACTGGTTAAGTGATGATGATCTTAGAATGCTTGTATTCTCTGGCGTGTCTGGCCTGCTGTGGACAAAGTAGAGAATGAGATTGCTACTAGAGAAAACACTCAGAAAAGTAAATGTAGGTGCTGACTTTTGTAAGCCAGGCCAGTCTGCTTATGGAATGGGAAAGAAAGGTGAGTTTCTTAATCCACAAGAAGGTTATTGTATTTTATTTGTTTTTCCTCCAAAGGGTTTATCACAATGCCCAACACAAAGAAGGTATGAAAGTTTTTTCTAAACCAAATAATTGAGAGGATAAAGCAACTATATGGTTAAGAAATCATAGATACATTCAATACAAGTACTTTAGGATAACTGTGAAATGGAGTTTATGAGGAAATCTGAGCAAAGTGTTGAGCTTCCTGAGTGCGGCATTTTCTGGAGCTTCAATATCAAATTATATAAAATGAGCTCTGCCAATGAGAAAGATATTTTAAACCTCTGAAAATCATTCTCTCTTCTAGTTGAAGAAAACCAGAGGTAAAGTGAGGAAGAACACACAGTATCTAGGAAACATCTCACTTTCTAAAAATCACAATGTGAATGGTTCATTTTTTCAAAAATCACATGGAAAATGAAAAACAGTTCTTAGAAAATAGAATGAGTTTCCAAAAGATACAGAGAAATATAGAATATAAATGTGTCAGAAAATAATAATGAGATAGTTTTACTTCTAGGGGAATAATTATCCAAATTATAAATGAGTCTCAATATATTTCAGAAAAATATTCTGAAAATTGTATGACAAACATTTCACCCATTTTAGGACTGGTGTAGTGAGGCTGCAGCATTTCTCTATTTATTCTTCTGATCTCAGGCCACTTCACTGATTAAACTTTCTTCAAGAAAGAAAAATTTCTCCACTTTCTTGGTCAATAACTATTTACTAAGTCTTTTGAGGGAACAGGCGAATCAACTTTGATGTAAAGAGAAGCTTGTTCCATCTTTGGAAAGGGGCAAAGAAAGATGATGGAATCATTGTCAAGCCTCATGGCTGCTAATGATAATGTCAGAAGTTCTTAATATGGACAGCATATTAAATTTTCAATATGCCATTGAATGTGTTAGATGAAATATAAATTATCTTGCCAACTTTATCTCATTTAAAGTTCTCTGACACCAATGCTCAATGACAAAGTACATCTCACTGTGAACCAGACTGATCTATTTTGTTTACCCTTGATTTTTAAAATTCTTCATCGGTTTTGTCAGGCTTGTTTTTGCCATCTGTCTGTTACTTGAAAGACATTAGAAGCTGTCTTCTCACAGATATGCCTGGACTGACATGCACTGCTCACAAGCTGAAGCACTGTCTTCTTCAGGGATCCAGGTAGAGTGGCAGATTTATTACCTGTTCCCTGGAGGAGTCTGCTTCAAAGTGGAAATGAACTTGGGAGCTCAAAATGTCCAGCACACCAAAAACATTTGCCTTACATTGACAACAGCAATAAAATATTTTCTCCTTTTAACAAAAACATCAGGAAAATGTAGCATTTGCATTAAAGTAACACATTCCCTGAAATATCTCTTCATCAGACAGACTTGCTTTCTCTGTCATTTGCCCATCTTTGTAATTGCTGTGTCTGAATTTTTTTTCCTATGAACTTAGCAGTTACATTAAATGAAAAAAGAGTTGACATTTACTCCCACAATGCTTTTTCAAAGACTGATGACTAACAGCATGGAAGAAATATGTACTTTATCATGACTGTTTCGAGGAAGAATTCCAATATGATATTTCATTAGTTTTAGTAGTGCAATTATGATGATTACAGTTACAGCTCTGTTCAAGTGTTGCTTCTGGTGCTGTTTCTTCTGACAATTTTCCTAAAGTACACTCCTTAGGTCTCTGTGTTTGTAGAAGAGGATGAAGCATGAATGGTGACCTTTCTACTCTGTCAGATAGTGTCCTGGTTCTCACCAAGTTTCATGCTTTTTAGCTTTGAGTCTTCAAACCAAAATATCACTGAAAGATTTTTTTCCCCAGACTAAAGTCCACTAACCATCACATGTCTAAATACTGCAAAAAAAAAAAAAAAAAAAAAATCAGTGGCTTACCTTATAGTTTTACTTTATTGAGCCAGCAAAGCTAAGCATTTTTTAAAATTTTACTGAGAATTTTGTCTTCCCTTTTGAATGCAAATGAAAGTAAATCACAATCTCCATAGAGATACAATAAAATTATTAGCTGGTGATTCTCTTTGATTTATGAGAGAAAATGAGTGTGTGTGAGCATGTGTGTGTGTGCATGCAAGAAAAAATGCACACTTTTTTTTAAAAAGTGAGAGATATAGGAATATCCTACAAGCAAAGAAATTAGAAAGTGATGACCTTAAAGCTAAATGGATCCAGTGGCATTCCCAATAAACAATGTAAGCGAAATGAATTTATGAGTCTCAGCAGGTTCCTGAGGTCTTGTAGCAACTGAAACAAAAGTCATCTCTGATTTGACAAATATGGGTCCCCTTGACTGGGGAGATTATTTAACATACCACCTAGCCCTTATAAATGCCTCTGAATGTGCAGAGTACTTGTCAGTAGTGACTGAAAAAGGAGCACAAGCAACAATGGAGATAAATATTTTTCTCAGGACACCATTTCCTATGATTTCCCAGAAACTCGTTTAAGTTTAAAAATGAAAAAAAAAATCTATGTCAGAAGCCTCATTTACAAAAAGAAGACAGATCTCAATCGGTTACCCCAGTTATTCTCAATTACTTTCATTGCAATTATTAAGCTATGGTTGACTATGAGCAATCCCAAATGTAATTTGTTCTATATTCTAGGATTTAGATTATATCACAATAAAGAAGAGTTTCTAAGACTGTGTAGAGAATGGCAGAATAACTACATACGCAATAGTTAAGAAAAATGAAATGTATAGATGATTATCCAGTCAGATTTGGAATTGTGTAACCAGCCACTACCAAGAGCTATTGTGCTGAATTCTTAGTGTATTAATTTTGTAGGGCTGCCACATAAATTACCACAAATCAAGAGGCTTAAACAACAAAAATGTGTTTTCTCATATTTCTGGAGGCTGGAAGTGTGCAATCTAGGTGTCAACAGAACCATGCCCTTTATGAAGACTTTAGGGTCCTTCCTTGCCTCTTATTATCTGCTAGTAGCCAGGAATCCTCGGCCTTTCTTGGCTTGTAAAAGCATTACTTACCTCTGTCTTCATGGGATTCTCCTCTATGTCTTCACATCAACTTCCTTGTGTGTATGTCTCTGTGTCCAAATTAACTTCATTTCATAAGGACACCAGTCATCGGATTTAGAGCCCACCCTTAATCCAATATGTTCTCATTTTAACTTGATTACATCTGTTTTTTGGCAAAACACTATTTTCAAATAAGTTCTCATTCTGAGGTTCAAGTAGAACGAATTTTGAGGTGGCGCTCTTCAAACCAGTGCATGAGCTAAGTAGGAGGAAACAGTAAAGCTATTAATAATTTATTTTGTTTCAAAAGACACATTGGGAATTCTGTCCTCTGTAAGACATCAAGGGCATATGATGTTCACAAAAGCAGCAGTAAGACAGGAGGGCTTTTATATTCTACTATATTTGATTTTCTTGGAGGCAATGTAAAGCCATCAAATGGTTTCTAATCAGGGAAGGCAGTTATTGATGCTTATTTTAGTAAATTTATTCTCTTGGAACATAATAGTAAAAAAGTAGAGGCAGCAAGTTTGGAAAATTTATTGAAGGCCTTCATGGTAAAAGAAAAGAGAGGGCAATATTTCAAGGAAAATAGAAGCTCAGGGGTAGATATACTTATTAGCAAGACAATTTGAACATTTATCCTCTGCAGTATATATCCTAGAGAGGAGAAATTTGAAAATAGGTGAGAGAAAGTGAATAGGCAATATAAGAACAAAGATACACATGGTTGGCTTACACTACAAAGCAAACAAAATCGTTCTTTTTTATCAGAATGAAGACAATGTCAGAGGGTTAGTGCAGATGCAAATTTTTATAGGTAAAAGCTGGAGAAATTGAGAGAATTATGCCTTTATGAAACAGGAAGCAAGGCTGAGTGCGTAAGTGCCATGTTTGATGTGAGCTAGCCAGACAAAAATGAACAAAGTAGACACAACTCTTGCCAATTTAAGAATTTACAAGTTTGCAGAGATACAATTATAATATAGGTAATTTAAAAAAGTAAGGTATGTCACAGAAATACATGGCAAGAAGGTAAAATTCAGTTTGAGATAGTCAATGAAGCAGAATTTAAACCGAGACCTAAAGAAGGTGTAAGAATAACTATGAAAGCAGTATATGGTATAGGAAAGAGTATTCTAAGATAGGAAACAGCATGACCAAACCCAGGAGAAAATTTATATGGCAGTTTCAAGGAATTGAAAGAAACTCAGTGTGGCTGATTTGCTAACTCTAAGAGATATATTGAGAAATAACGCTAAAGTGGAGAATAAGCAGACCAGACCATGGACCAGAAAATAAGTGGACCAGAAAGTGTTAGCAGCTAGTTTAAGTTTAGACTTTATTTTAAGGAGAGATGATAAGCCATTTAAATGTTTTATGTAGGAACATAAGACTAAGATTAACATATTAAGGGGTGACTGTTGTTGCTTGTATAAAATGTATTAAAGGAGATCAAAAATGAAGTGGGAGGGAACAGTTTGGAGTCTACAGCAATAATCCATGTGAAAGATACTGGTAGATGTAACCAGAATAGTAGACATGAATATAAGAATAGATAAGTTTTAGGTACATTTTTAAAACAATGGTTTATTTAAGAAATATTTAGGATTAACTTAGGAATTATTTAGAATATTTAGAGCAACAGGTAAGTGAGGCAAAAGAGAATGATGAATCAGATCTCACACTCAGAATTCTGATTTGCACAGTTGATTGATGCTGGAGCCATGCACTGATACATGAAGTTGGAAAGATTATAAACACTACATGAGAAATGTGGCATTTAGGATATATGAGAAATATTCACATGGAGTTTTCCTAAACTCTAGATGAGTGATGTAGGCTGGAGTTAGTATTTTGGCAATTATCTAGAACATGGAAACTTATGTAATGGAAGGGCAGGAAAGAATTTGTAGAGTGATGAGGAAAAGAAGCTAAGAACTGAACCCTGTTAAGTTAAATATTTAAAGCAGAGTAGATGAAGAAATGAAAGCAAATACATGGAGAAAGATCAAAGTAGCTGAAAGTCTTAGAATGTGTGATTTAATAGCAATAAAAATAGACTTCTTCAAAAACAGGCATGTGCTTAGCTGAAAGGTAAAGTAAAATAATCCATGAGAAATGTATATTTGGATTTTGATACGAAAAAGGAATTAGATGTCAATGGGGGCTAGACTAAAAATGTAAAATTTGAGAAAGTACAGGTAGGCAATTGTTTCAAAAAGTTTGGCACTATAGATTATTTCTATAGATTCATATATATTTGTTTCAGGTGATATCTTATTCTTTATATATATTAGCTAGATGAAGCTGTTATGAAAGAATGTTTTTGAATTTGATATAGTACTTGAATCCATCCTATTTTATTACACTAATTTATCAATTCTAATTTCTTTCACTTTTCTAGGTATATAGCATGCCATCTAAAAATAATGATTGTATAGTCTTATTAATTCTAATATTTGCTCTTCTTAGTTTCGTTTGATAAAGTGCTTCATTGATTATGACTTCAAAAACAATACGAAATCAAAATGAGGAATGGTTTATCCAAGATGCCTGGCTCATGGGCTGATTGATTGTCTAATCTTTGAAGAAAGGAAATTATTGAATGTCCTAATTATAGTCACAAGGCTTTAAGCCTTTGACATATATAGTTCTTCCCATTTGAGGCACTGTCTGGTTACTGACTCACTGCATTGAGAAGTCAATGACAATCTGTTCTCCCCAGCGACTTAATAATCTGGACACTGTCTTGAGATAACATTTTTCCTTTACTTACTGAAAAATTGTTTTTTATTAATTTGCTAAATCATTTAATTTTTTTGAAAAAATTTAATACTATGTAAGAGTTGACAATAGTTATTCCTTTCTCCATACGTCTTCAACCCTCTTCTAGATAAGTTAATTTCAATAACTGAAAATCAAATCACATTTATAAGCATTGTTTACTACAGAGCCAATTAGTTTTTTAAAATTATGTTTTCTTCTTCAAAATTTTTATATCACAATACCTGTTTCACATAAACAAAATGATTCAGGGTAAGTGAATTATTTTCACTTGAGTTCTTGCTTCCTTTCCTAATTGAATTAGTGTAGATACTGCAGGCAACTCATAAGTGAAAGGGATCAAGGGTATATATTTCTAAATTTTCTGATCAATTGGCCAAATTATCTTTTCATGTTGCATATCATTTCAGTGCTCCGCTATTCTTCTAAGAGTTTCCCTTCTCCATCTTGCTATAAATATTGGAATTTTCATCATTTTTTTCTTTCTTTTTGGTAGTTTTCTCCCAAAAGGCTAAGCAACTTGGAGTTAGGGATGCAATACAAATCAGAAAAGGGCAAGACAGCTGCTATGAACTGTAACACTGTGCACCGGGAATTGTAAGTTTTCTCTGGGAGAGAGAGGGATTCATTTTTGACATAATGTATCTGATACAAATTGACAATAGAAATGAGTGAAATACCCAGGAATCACTAATGGCTGACTGTTCTCCTGCCCAACTGTGAATAATTTATTCCTTGGATAGGTGTTTATTCCCTGAGTAAGTGACAGCTTGACCTGATTTAGTAGGAAATCCCATCCTAGTGAGGAGAATCTAGAAATAATTTGCTCTTCTCTCACTGACTCTTTGGTGTACTGAAGTTTAGGGTATTGTCAAAGGTAAACCCACAAAATGTCTTGGTGAGCAGTGTGTCCAAAAACCTACCTTAATCTCTGGTTTCACTTGTATAGATTTTGATGCTTCAGCCACATGAACAATAATCCTTGCTTCAAGCTGCCTTAAATAAGAAAGCTATTTATTATCTCATGTATCAGAAAATCAAGAGGTAGGATGGTTTGGAGGTTTATTTAATTCAGTCACTGTTATCCACAAGGATCCAGCTTATTTTTATCTCTCCACTCTGCTGGCCTCAACATTGGTTTTATCATCAGACATAAAGCAAAGCTACAATACTTTCAGATATCCTATCCAGATACAAACATCAGAAAATAGAAGATACAGTATCTCTTAATGAGGATATCACTTTTAATAACGTAAAATATTCTTAGAATCTACTCCAGCAGTCTCCCTCTAACACATCTACTGGTGAGAACTGGGTCATATACCCATTTTTTAAATCAAGAGTTAGCAAGAGGAATGGGATTATATTAGAACAATCATGCCCATCGATTGCTCTAATGCTTATTGAATGGTGCTCACCATGCTCCCTTGGACTTAGTGAGTACATATCGGGTAATTCCTAATGAGTGCAAAGTCTTCTATCCTAGATAGTTTTTTCTAAACTTGGTAGAAGCCCTCCTCCTTGCTATGTCAGGAATAACCTTTCCAGCCCCATTCCATCAGTAAAAACTTTCACGGCCCTTTTCATGAAACTAAAAGGGAGTGAGAACAAGAGAACTGTGTGATGAGAGGAAAAAAAAAATATTGAAATAGAAGGTAATTTATTACTACCTTTTTGAGTGTTTTGTATCTATTTGGAACAATTAGGAAAACTAGTCAACTTTTGCTCTCATTGTGTTTGCTGCTACTTTATGGAAAGGTGAGCAAATGTATGTACATTGATGGATTTTTAAAAAAATATAAAAGGTCATTGAAATGGAATGTTATGATTTCATAAACAGGCATCCAATTGTAGTAATACTTTAAATAGAATGATGACTTATTTAAAAATATTTCTTTGGAATGAATAATAATTCTCTGTAATGCTATCCAAAATATGTTTTATGTTGTTGCAAAATACTATGTTGCTTTTAAAATACACCAAATTCTGTCTGGGTGCAGTGGCTCACACCTGTAATCCCAACATTTTTGGGGGCCGAGGTGGGTGGATCACCTGAGGTCAGGAGTTCGAGACCAGCCTGACCAATACGGTGAAACCCTATCTCTGCTAAAAATACAAAAATTATCTGGGCATGGTGACATGAACCTGTAGTCCCAGCTACTCGGGAGGCTGAGACAGGAGAATTGCTTGAACCTGGGAGGCGGAAGTTCTAGTGAGCTTAGATCACACCACTGCACTCCAGCCTGGGTGAAAGAGTGAGACTCTGTCTCAAATAAATAAATAAAAACAAAAAATAAAAAAAAAATTAAAGACATCAAATTCTTTCCATTAATCTCATCTTAAATACAAGTAAGGCTGGGCGTGATGGCTCATGCCTGTAATCCCAGCACTTTGTGAGGCCAAGGTGGGAGGATCACCTGAGGTTAGGGGTTCTAGAGCAGCCTGGCCAACATGGTGAAACCCTGTCTCTACTAAAAATACAAAAATTGGCTGGATGTGGTGCTGTGCACCTGTAGTCCCAGCTACTAGGGAGGCTGAGGCAGAATTGCTTGAATCCAGGAAGTGGAGATTGCAGTAACCCATGATCGCACCATTGCACTCCAGCCTGAGCAACAGAGCGAGACACTGTCTTAAAAAACAAAACAACAACAATAAAATACAAGTAAGCTCTTTTAAACTTTGAACATTTAATTATGTCTGTAGTTGGGTTTCATAGAAATATTATAAATTTTTTTGGTTACCGTATTTCATGAAGTGTTTGGATAATTATCTGGAGGAATTTTGATTCTTTTGTCACTTAAAGGATGATGGAAAATTGTTTAATATTTTAGCAATGTCATTAGGGTGTTTATATTTTTTCATTATCATAAAGATGTCTCAAGGGGTAAGTTATTTTTAAGAGCACTGTAGAGGTGGGAATTTTTAAGATCTGGATGAATCTTTGCTTCAAGTAGCTTACAGATTGCTATTAAAACATTTATATGTATTTTATATGAGTAATAGATATCATAATTTTGGAGGCTAATAAGAAGGTAGATGGAAATAATATGTGAGGAAAGCTATAATCATTTCTGATGAATTAGACGTAAGAAGAATTCTAAAGTACACTTTAGACTCTGAAGAGAGCTAATCTTCTTATAAAGGAAAATGGACAGATCACATATGGTTTAAAAGGGTATGATACTATTAAAATTAATAAGAGAATTTAGCAATATCTCAGAATACAAATGAAATATGTAAAAATCAGGTGTATTCTCTATTTTAGAAACAAGCAATCAGAAAATAAATTTTAAACCATTATTTCAAAAATATCGATGAAAACAAGGAATGCTTAGTTATATTTTTAAAAAACATATGCTAAAAATCTACACATAGGAAATTACAATACATATCTGAGAAAATTTAAAGAAGACCTAAATAAGTTGAAATATATACTATATTCATGGATTATATACTAAATATAAATAAGTTGAAATAAATACTATATTCATAGAAAGTTTGATGTTATTAAAGTGTAATTTCCTTCTAATTCATCTAGAAATAAAACACAATTTCAAAGTCCCAGAAGACTTTTGTGGAAATTAGCATACTGATTCTAAAGTTCATAATAGAAGTATGAAATGTTTCTAGAATAGCAAAAACAATTTTGAAAAGATAAAAAAGTCAAAATTAGAGAACTTATGCTACCAAATTTTAAAGTATAAAGCTACAGTAATCAAGACACCATGGTACTGGCATAAGTCTGAATATATTAATTAATGAAACAGAATATAAAGACCAGAAAGAGACATTCAAAGACAATCAGTTTTGAAAAGCCAGGAGAGTACTTTATTAAGAAAAAAATAACCTTTTCAACAAATGGTATATGAACAACTCCATATACATGTAAAATATAATGACTATTTCACAGCATACATAAAAATTAAAATTAACTATAAACGTGGCATGGAGTCTCACTTTGTTGTCCAGGCTGAAGTGCAATGGCATGATCTCGGCTCACTGCAACCTCTGCCTCCCAGGTTCAAGCAATTCTCCAGCCTCAGCCTCCCGAATAGTTGGCACTACAGGCATGCGCCACCATGCCTGGCTAATTTTTTAATTTTTAGTAGAGACAGGGTTTCACCATGTTGGTCAGACTGGTCTCGAACTTTGACCTCAGGTGATTCTCCCATCTTGGCCTTCTAAAGTTCTGGGATTACAGGCATGAGCCTCCACACCAGGCCATAAACTGTAGCTTTAATAAAGCATAGGCCTAAACTAAAACTTCTTGAAAAATATATAGAAGAATATATTTTTTTTAGCTAGGGATAGGAAAAGGGTGTTCACACAAAATTAAAATATACATAAATATCTAATAAAGCATAGGCCTAAACTAAAACTTCTTGAAAAATATGTAGGAGAAATTATTTTTCGGCTAGGAATAGGAAAAGGGTGTGTATACAGAATTGAAATATAAATGCAGATATTAAATACAAAATATAAAATATAAAACCTAAACTTAAAAAATGGACAAATTGATAAAAGAGACCTTCGCAAAATTAAAATATTTCCTCTGTAAAATATATGTTGGGTAGGGACTTCATTCAAGATGGCTGATTAGAGGCATCTGCTACTTGTCTCCTCCACGAAGAACCAAAACAGCAATTAGATAATAACACTTTGAATATATCATCTAAGGGAACACTAAAATTCAACAGAAAAGTGAAAGGGAAAAACCTAAGGGAAGGAAGAAGAGGGAAGTGAGAGAGCTTGCTAAACCAAGATCAACTATAAGCCTGGAGATGCTCCTGAATGCGGCTAAAGGGAAGGTGATGGATCCTTAGAGCTCCATAATCCCAATGAAGAATCCTGCAATCCTATCCACAGGAAAGCCCTTCAACCTTCATGGGCCTTGAGACTAACATAAGGAGCTGTCTGGAGACTGCGTGATGAAATTGCTCCAGAGAGGGAGATCACACTGGGCTGCACACACTCCTGAGTTTTAGGCAGCTACTGTATAGTGCCATTTTGTCAGCCCAGCCCACACCAGACTGCATCAGGTCCTGGGCCCAACAGTCCTTGCATATTCTCATTCCTAGAGCCCCACCGACTTCCTACACTTACAGCCACCACCACAGCTGGCTGCTGTCACCCTGGTTGAAGCATGAGACATTGGCAGTAACCCAGCTGCCCCAATGTATTAGTCTGTTCTCACATTGCTATAAAGACATAACTGGACTGGGTAATTTATTAAAATCAAATAGGTTTAATTGAGTCACAGTTCCCCATGGCTGTGGAAACCTCAGGAAAGTTACAATGATGGTAGAAGGGGAAGCAGGCATGTCTTACGTGGTGACAGACAAGAGGGAGCATGTGTGTAAGTGCAGGAAAAACTACGATTTACAAAACCATCAGATCTCATGAGAATTCACTTGCTATCACAAGAACAGCATGGGGGAATTTGCCCCCATAATCCAATCACTTCCCTCCCATGACGTTTGGGGATTATAAGTCCCTCCCTTGACATGTAGGCGTTAAAATTCGATATGAGATTTGGGTGGGGACACAGAGTCAAACTATATTATTTCATCCCTGGTCCCTCCCAAATCTCATGTCCTTTATATATTTCAAAACCAATCATGCCTTCCCAACAATCCCCCAAAGTCTTTACTCATTCCAGCATTAACTTGAAATTCCAAGACCAAAGTCTCATCTGAGACAAGGAAAGTCCCTTTTACCTAGGAGCCTGTAAATTAAAAAACAAGTTAACTACTTCCAAGATGCAATGGAGGTAAAGGCATTGGATAATTGCTCCCATTCTAAATGGGAGAAATTGGCCAAAACAAACGGCTACAGGCACAGTGCAGGTTCAAAATCCAGCAGGGCAGTTATTAAATCTTAAAGCTCCAAAATAATCTCCTTTGACTCCATGTGTCACATGGTAACACTGATGCCAATAGGACTGTATTAAACTAAAAAAAAACTTCTCTGCAGCAAAAGAAACAACCAGTAGACTGAAAGAACAACCTCTTGAATAGGAGGAAATATTTCCAAACTATTCATCTAACAAGGGACTAATATCCAGGACGTACAAATAATGCAAACAACTAAAGGGTGACAAAACAACAACAAATAATGCCATTACAAAATGGGCAAAGGATATGAATAGACATTTCTCAAAAGAAGACCTACAAATGGACAATAAATATACTTAAAATTACTCAACATTTCAAATCATCGGGAGATGCAAATTAAACCCACAATACCATATTATCTCATCCCAGTTAGAATGGCTATTATTAAAAAGACAAAAAATAACAGATGCTGGCAAGGATGTAGATAAAAAAAAAATCCCTATACACTGTTGGGGGGAATGTAAATTAGAACACTATAAAAAATAGTATGGAGATTCTCAAAAAACTAAAAATAGAACTATCATACAATCCAGCAATCCTCTACAGAGAAATTATCCCAATGAAAAGAAATAAGTATATTAAAGAGATACCTCATTCAAGATGGCTAAATGGAGACATCTGACACCCATCCTCTCCAGAAAGAAGAATAAATTTTATGAATAGATAATCATACCTCAAATAGGACATCCAGTAGAGAACATTTGAGTCCAACAGAGAACTCACAGGAAAAAACCTGTGGCACAGAAGACGAAAGAAAGAAGTGGTTAGTTCCCATTTAGAGACTGAGATTTCCTCCCATTCAAGAGGTTGTTCCTTCAATCTATTGGTTGTTTCTTTTGCTGTGGAGAAGTTTTTTTTAGTTTAATATAGTCCTGTTTGTCTATGTTTTTGTTTCATTTCCTGTGCTTTTGAGGTCTTACCCATTAAATCTTTGCTTAGGCTGATGTCCTAAAGAGTTTCCCTGTTTTCTTCCAGTACTTTTAAGATCAGCTGGAAGCCCTAAGGGGCTTGTTTTTGTGGGAAAAGGGCAAGTGAGAGAGCTTCAGCGGTTCACATTTTCATTGCGAACTGTCGTGATCCAAACCACGGAAAAGCATCTCTACCCCAACAAACCCTGACAGTAATGTGGATGATGATTTGAAAACCCAGTGAGAGCACTGCAGAAGACAAGGAACTCATGCTGGGTCACAAAACACAACCCCCTTTCCCCATGGCACCAAGACCTGAGAGGCTGTGCCAGTGTGATACTTGGGAGTACAGCCATCATAGGACTACATCCAGCCCTGGGAACCACTATCCCCATATCTCCACATCTTGGAAGCTCCCACTGGTATTCCTCACTGTCCACCCAGAAGGCTGCTGCAGCACAATGCTGGCTAGACCCAAAGGTGCTGTAGGGACTCCACTACTGTAGCCCACAGGGATTACTACTCTCTGGGGAAAGGATGATGAATCATAACAAGGCAGCCCCTGAGACATTAAAAAAAAAACAAAAACACATGCTTCCCAGTTCTTGAAAGCTCCCCATCCAGGCCTGTTTGAAGTGTCCATACCCCAGCAGTGCCACAAAACACCACTGTCTCTGATGGCATAAACTCTGGGCTTGGCTTTGAAAACAGAGGGGAAAATCCCCTCTGAGTGGAGAAGCAAACTGTGCTCAGGCTTCCATATAGAGTGTGATCTCTCCTACCCATCTGCATGCCCACTACTGCTGTCACTGTAGGCTAGGGCAAGCGAGCTGGAGGGCTGCCTTTTTGAGGCTGTGAGTGGAGATCGAGACTTACTGGTCGTTGGCTTATTATCCAGGCTCAGGTGCAAAAGAGCAGGGTTCTTCCCACACTTTTCTCTGTGCTGCGACACTGCTGCTGCAGAGCACGGAAGATCTGAGAGTAATGCATCTGCATCTGTGTGGGGCAACTCTGTTCTACAGCCACCAGCACCACCAATTCACCCTGCTTGGGACCCAGAGGGTTGTCCCACAACTGCTACTGCCACCATGCCCATGCCAGCTTCTGAGAAACCGAAGAACCTTCTGAGCCACCTAGCACACTGTGCAAACCACCAGCCCAAGAACTGGCCCACTGGTAACTGTCAACCCAGGTGCCTACCTACACTGCCTTGAGGCACAAAGATAGGCATGCTCAATCCACCACTGCCAATACTGGGGCCTAAAGACTGGCCCATTTGGCATCCAAGTCCCCAGCACAGCTTCACCACAGCCTCCACTAATATCCCTACCCTTACTTTCCAATGAATCACAACACTAACACTATTTTTAGCCAAAGCAATCACATAGACACATGAGTGCATGCACCCTGAATTATAGTCAAAGTCCCTCATCTAACCAACATCACAGATACATACACAGAAAAAGTTCATCTCTACAAAAGTAAATTCAAGATCAGGAAGAAATGACTGTTGCACCAGACATGGAGATTTCAATGTAAAAACATAGAAAATATAACAAAGCAAGAAAATATGACACCTACAAAGGAATACAATAATTCTCCAGCAACAGGTCTTAATCAAATAATTTTTTTGAAATCCTAGAATTCAAATTATTCAAAATATTGATTTTTAAAATGCTCAGAGATAAAAGAGAATCCTGAAAAACAATACAAAAAAAAGCAGAAAGCAATTCAGTATATGAATGAGAGATTTACCAAACAGACAGACACTTTTTAAAGAGAACCAAATAGAAATTCTAGAACTGAACAATTTATTGAGGGAAATACAAAATACATTGGAAATCTTCAACAACATACTAGAATATACAGAATAAAGAATCTCATAATATGTAGATAGTTCATTTGAAATGAATATAGTCAGACAAAAAGAGAAAAATTAAAAAGAATGAGCAACATCTTTGTGACATTTGGGACAACATAAAACAGTTGAATATTGTTTTATATTAAGGCATATGAAATATGAAACAGGCATATGAAAAGCCACTCAAATTATTGACATTCCCAAAGGCAAGGAGACTAAGAAATGAATAGAAAATCTATACAACAAAATAATAGATGGAAACCTCTCATGTTTGGAAATAAATTTAGACATTTCTATATGGGGACCTCAGCAATCCTCAGGCAGATACGATGCAAAAATGTTTTCCCCATGGCACATTATAGTCAGAATGTCTAAATTCAAGAATAAAGAGCAAATTCTAAAAACAACAAAGGTGTCTACCTATAAAGGAAACCTCATCAGACGAACAATAGATTTTTCAGTAGCTACTTTACAGACCAGAAGAGAATGGGATGATATATTTAAAGTGCTGAAAGAAGAAAAAATAAAAACCCACCTGTCAGACAAGAATACTGTATCCAGAAAAAATACACTTTAGAGAAATAAAGTCTTTCCCAGAAAAGCAAATGCTAAGGGAATTCTTTACCACTAGACCAATCCTACAAGAAATGAACAAGGGAGTCTTAATCCTGGGAACTAAAGAATGACAATTACCATCTCTATTAGTCTGTTTTGAATTTCTATAAGAAAATATCTCAGACTGAGTAATTTATAAAGAAAAGATGTTAATTTGACTAATCATTCTGAAGATTGCACAAGATATACAGTGCTGGCATTTGCTCTGGAGAGGGCCTCAGGAAACCTAAATCATGGCAGAAGGCAAAGGGGGAGTGAGTGTGTCACAATGCATGACAGGAAGCAAGAGAGAAGAGAGGAAGACATCGCACTCTTTTCAACAACCGGCTCTCCCATGAATTAATAGAGTGAAAACTCATTACTATGAAGAGGGCAACAAATATTCATGAAGAAGAAGAATCCATTCCCATCACCCAAACCCCTCCCACTAGACCTCACTTCCAACACTGGGGATTATATTTTAACATTAGCTTCGGAGGGCAAAGGCATCCAAACTATATCAACATCATGAAAACATAGGAAAGTATAAAATTCACTGGCAAAGGAATTACAAAAAGGAGGAAGGGACAAGACTCAAATGGAACCACTACAGAAATCCACCAAACTACAATGAAAATCAGTCAGAAAAAGAAACAAAGAATATATACAATAACCCGAAAACAGTAAATATGACAGGAACAAAGCCTCACATATCAATAATAACCTTGAACATGAATGGATTAAATTGTGTACTTAAAAGATATAGAATTGTTGAATGGATTTTAAAAATTACAAAAAAAATCATGATTCAAATATTTGCTGCTTACAAGAAATTCACCTTACCTATAAAGACGTATAAACTGAAAGTAAAGAGATGCACAAGCACAGGCGACCAAGGCAAAAATGGACAAATGGGATTACATCCAGTTAAACAGTTTCTGCACAACAAAGAAAACAATCCACAAGGTGAAGAGACAACCCACAGAATGAGAGAAAATGTTTGCAAACTGCCCATCTGACAAGGGATTAATAACCAGAATACATAAGGAGTTCACATAACTGTATAGGAAACAATCTAATCTGATCAAAAAATTGGCAAAGTATTTGACTAGCCATTTGTCAAAAGGAGACATACCAAGGGCAAGCAGACATATGAAAAGCTGCTCAGCATCATTGATCATCAGAAAACTTCAAATCAAAACTACAGTGAGATATTATCACATCACAGTTAATATGGATTTTATCCAAAAGACAAGAAATAACAAATGGCAGAGAGGATGTGGAGAAAAGGAACACTTGTACCCTGTTGGCGGGAATGTAAACTAGTACAGTCACTATGGAGAGCAGTTTGGAACTTCCTCAAAAAACTAAAAATAGGGCTAGCATATGTTCCATCAATCTCACTCCTAGTTACATACCCAAAAGAAAGAAAATAAGCATATGGACAAGATATCTGTACTCCCATGTTTATTGCAGCACTATTCACAATAGTCAAGATTTGAAAGCAATGTAAGTGACTATCAACAAATGAATTAATAAAGAAAATTTGGTACATAGACACAAGGGAGTGCTCTTCAGCCATAAAAAAGAATGAGATACTATCATTTGTAACAACATAGATGGAACTAGAGGCCATTAATTGAAATAAACCAGGCACAGAAAGACAAACTTTGCATTTTTTCTCTTACTTGTGGGAGGTAAAAAACAAAACAAAAAAAAAAAACACTAAATTTTTATAAAACTCTAGAATTGACATATTTAATTAATTAGGAGTATGAGCCTTTATAAAACTCTAGAATGGACAAATTAACTAGGAGTATGGTGGCTACCTAGGACAAAAAATGCAGAAGTGTAGGGTAGAGCAAAAGAAACAAGAAGAGATTTTGCCTTCTCTGATATGATTCAAGCTTTCTTATCAGGCAAATATTATCTGCCAGACTCTCTCATCGTTTAGGATGAGAAGTCTCATTCTCAGGAAGTCTCTGATACATTAATTAATCTGCTATATAAGCTTTCTATACATATCATAGATGAGTTTTAATTTCAGCAGTGAATGCACATTTAGCTCAAATTGGTAGAACTGCGATCTACCTGCATAACAGCGTTTTAATTAAAGGAAACATCCCAGGATAGCTTAAGCATTAGAGTGCAAGGAAACTTATCACATAGTAGGGAGACAAATTCCAGTGAAAAAAAGACTATGAGCAAAGAAATTTGTATTATACAAAGGACAGTGTTAGCACACAGAAGCTGTTTACTCTATTAAAGGAAGCAAACTGTTATTGCAACCACACTCACATTTTAATACTCAAACCTGACATTCATTGATACTCTAACATAAATTTATATCATCAAAAGCAAAGTTCTTGAAATGTTGCAGTTTATATGTGAAGAGTAACTTCTGTCTTAATCTCTATGGTATGATTCCTATTGTTTATATCTATAGTTGGTATTAGTAGATTTTCTTGGATAGAATTTACAGTAGATTCTTGAATGCATAAAATCATTAGAATAACTCTACCTGGAATAACCTGAAATCACATGTCTGCAATAAGATATTCAAATAAATAAAAGTTATATTTAAATTTACAAATGCAAATCTATGTAAGTAATATTAATATGTCACAGGATTTCTGTAGTAAGTACCAAATAAAACTTTTTCTGCCATAATGTACCTTCTAAACCTTTTCTCTGGTACCCCAAATTCAATAAAAGTGCATGTATTTCTTCATTTTCTTTCTGAAATTTCTTTACTGTCTAATTTTATCCTTATTGTCAATATTATTACTTTACCATTTTACTAATTTTGATTTAAGCCACCTTTTATTTTCTAATTTCTAGTGTTTTAGTTTCACATATATTAACTTTCTTCTTTATCTTATTATCATCAGTAAAGCGCTCATTATGATATTCTTACCTTCACGTAATTAGCTCTCAAAATTACCCTTGTCTGGCCATTTCTAGCTATAGCTTGCCCTTAACTCTATTCACAGTTATTTTGTATGTTCCTTGTTTTGACCCAATTATTTTTCTTCCTGAAATTCTATCAATGGCAAATTGTTGTCATTTAAATTAAGTACAATCTTCTGTCAGTAAATGTAAAGAAACTTCTGCACTCTAATACTTTATATCCTATGCCATATTTAACTTTTAAAAAATAAATCCTACTTCAGACACAACTCACCATCAAGCTCCTTTTGAAGGCGAGCACTCATGAGCTGTCTCCTCATCCATCTGGGTCTCCTCCTTTGGGAAGTCATTCCTCGTTAGGGCTAATTCCTCATAACATAGACACAGTAAACTGACAGTGCTGATTTGGTCTGTTCAGACTTTGGCTTTCCTTGGAAGCCTTGACAGAAATTCAAACTTTAAGCAGCCTGAGAAAAGCGTAAGCAGCAATTTGCAGTTCAATCTGGAAGTAGATTGGAGATTGCTGAAAAAAAAAAAAAAAAAAAAACTCCTTTATTAAGACTTGATCATGTAAGACAAAAAGATTAGGTCACTTATAAACTTTTGGTTCTGATTTTTTTTCAGTGTATATTCAATCTTAAAGGCAGTGGCCTGACTAATTGGGTGTGACTTTCTTTTTTCTATTTGTCCTCTTTTTCACCCTATAGCCCGTTCTCATCTTTATTCAACAAAATATAGACTAAAAATGTGGCTTTTCTACTATGTCTAGATGTACTTCTGTTTCACTTCCTAAGGAGTGGAAGAATTTTGAAAGCATTTGATATACTTTCCTTTATCTTCCTGTCATAAATGCAATCATACCCATTATGAACTAAATATTTGTGTCCCTCTAAAATTCATACCCATGTGTGAGGTAATTAAGGTTAAATGAGATTGTAAGGGTGGATCCCTGATCAGATATCATTAGTGTTTTCACAAGATGAGACACCCAAAGAGATCATGTGAGGACATTGCCAGTAAGCAAGCCGTGTGCAAGCCAGAAAGAGAGCCCTCACCAGAAAGGGACCATACTGGCACCCTTATCTTAAACTTCCAGCCTCTGGAAGTGTGAGAAGATAAATACCTATTGTTCAGGTCACCCAGTCTGTGTTATAATGGCAGCCCTAGCAGATTAAGACAACACCTAAATTCCTGTTGGTTATTTTCAAAAGCATAGTATTTTCTCGGGACCTAACATACCTAACTTTACTCACTCATTCTGCAGTCTGTCCTTGTAAAAGGTTCATATACGTATATATTACAACCAGAAAAACTAAGGACATTTAAGTTTCAAAACCCATCAGTCTCTTGATTACTTGGGCTTGGCCACAGAGAGTTTTCCTTCAGCTATTCAGCCTTGTCCATGGGCAGACCTCAGTGATCTACAACATTAAGGTATGCTAAGCAGACTCAAAGATCCACAGAATTCCTGGCTTTACCACATAGGTGGCGAGGCATCTTACTGCACAGATGACAAAGCGAGGGAAAGAAACTTAAAGGAAAAGAATAATAAACTAAGGGAGAGAAAAAGATGCTACATGGTGAGGGTAAAACTTTGATAATAGTCATACTGACTGGAGTTACACTCAAACCTTAGGCAACTCAGCAACTTGATTCAGCTACTCCTTTGGAAAAATTCTCCTATCAAAAAGTCCTGGGCATTTTTGAAACCTTGTTATACACATACTCTGCTGGCAAATAGTTAGATAAAAAAATAAATTTTATCTAGGAATACAAAGCAAATTAGAATACATTTTGGCACAAATTTCCACAGGGAAAAAAGAAAGCAATGTAACAGTCTTAATTCAAATTCAAAGAAGGTTGGAATTGATATAATTTTCCAAGTTGTCTCCAGCAAGCATCACTTCTGGACTGGGAGTATGGAAGAGAACAAGGTGAAGACTATTAAAATGTTTAATTATAATTCACTGGGTTAATTGTTCATTATTCAAGGAAAAGTGAAAACCATCATTTACGCTGCATTTTCTTCTTTCATCTTCCTGGCTTGCATATAAACTTAGTCTTGGAATAGTATAAGTGAAGCCAGCTCTGAATGTTCACTCTCTATTTAGTATGATCACTCAGAAATTAGGAAGTATTTTCATATGTCATTTCATTACTAGATGAGATGGAAAATTAATTTAGAAACAAAAAAATGCATAAAAAGTTGGATCTATAACTATTTTATTGTATAAGTTAATTTTTTTAAAGATTAATTTCTTCTATGAATAAACTTTCATAATATATTAGTGTGGCAAACATTTTTATCTGACTTGTATCCAGTGTTATTAGAAGACATTTTTCTGCTATGATTCTTTGTCAATTTGTAATTATATAATTATATAAAACTTGTTAAATGTTTTTGTCATAAGTTTAGTAAAGCAAAGAATGCAAAAATATATTTTTGTAATAGCCTTATGTAGTGTCTGGATGAATTTCCTTTTGTTGATAATTTTACAAGGAAAATTAGTTGAAAGAGGACAGACTAAGTGGCAAATATGACATACAAGAATAAACATTGTTAATTGAACTTGTCACTTGAAAATGGTAGCCAAATAAATTTACTTATTCTGTAATGCATCATAAGTTGTGTGTGATCATATTGACAAAAGATATTTTCTGTAAGTAGAAAAGAGCTGAAGGCCCATAGTCTACAGTAAATTGGATGAGATAAACATTAATTTGTTTTGACAAGAAATATTATATTGCATCAGAGCAGCTCTACAAAGGATATATTGCTGTTTACATTGAGACTGCCTCTCATAATTAGATGGTGATGAATGCGTCAATAATAACCAAGTGAAACTAAGGACACATTATCAAATACATATGTCTAAGATCGCAATGTCTTAGTCAAATGGCATCTCATGGGTATAACTCATCAAATACAAATGATAAAATGTCAAAGAACTAAATATCCATAACATAAATATCCCCAAATTTTCCTGACTTAACAAATTTCTCTAGAAGTGTAATACACTCTTGATTTTCTTCTTTTGCTTGTTTTTGATTTGCTAATCAAATCATATTTTCCTTTCAATAATGAACACACTGAAGGTACACTTAAGACAGGAATCTAAGACAACTTTTTCTTCCCAACATCTCCTATAGCCCCATTCCCCCACCCACAACCCAAATAAGCAATTCCAAGAATTGCATTTCACCATGAGGGAAATGGCCCAGGAAATACACTTTTCAAAATCTTCAAGTGTCACTGAAAATTAGAGAAGGGACTATTTGTAAGTCATTTTAAAAAAAACTTTCTGCTCTTCATTGTAATCTGAATAAAGACACAGGCCTACCTAAAAAACTATTCAATTCTGAGACAACCAGCATTCTCAGAAGTGAGGAGAAAGAATTGTGTCAAGATCACACTAACCCCCATTTAAAGGATATAGGGCTAGAAAGAAATGTGAGCCATGAGCCTCATGATGAGCCTGAAACCTGGAATCTCTTTCCTATCGCAGGTTGGAAAAGTTGACAGCAACTTCACTGAGGAGCGCTAGGGTTTTTGCAGCAACTATAATAACAGAAGACTCGGAAGTTCTATGGGATTTCTCCCTTAGCGGTAGCAGTGTGCAGACCTCTATTGTAGCATCTGTATAAAACACAGGCAAGATAAAAAACACACACATAAGAAAAGTTTCAGGTTCTATATACCTTCATATTGCACTGGATGTTCTATAAAACTCAATCTAAGAGGTAAATTTGCATAAAACATCATCCAGTTTAACATAAGAAAAAAGAATTTTAAAAGCACAGAGATGAACAGAGAAGGTGAACAATGTTTGTAGAACAACTTGAAGCCTGAATAGGTCTTCCTCATTTAAATATTGGAAGTACTGTACCGTAGTTAAGAGTATAATTCTGCAGATAAATTATGCTCAAAATCTGGATCTTCCACTTAACTAGCTGTGTAATTATGGGGAACAAATTTTATTTAATTTTTGCCTCTGTTTCTTTACATATTAATATCATCACGTCTTTCTTTTCTATTTGTCAAAAAACAAAAGAAAACAAAAGAAGCCCTAAAAACCCACACTGCCTTCTTCTAGGGTTTTTATGGTTTTAGGTCTTACATTAAAGTCTTTAATCCATCTCGAGTTAATTTTTGTATTAGATGTAAGGAAGGGGTCCAGTTTCAGTTTTCTGCATATGGCTAGCCAGTTATCCTAACACCATTTATTAAATAGGGAATCCTCTCCTTATTTCTTGTTTTTGTCAGGTTTGTCAAAGATCAGATTGTTGTAGATGTGTGGTGTTATTTCTGAGGCCTCTGTTCTGTTCCATTGGTCTATAGATCTGTTTTGGTACCAGTACCATGCTGTTTTGGTTACTGTAGCCTTGTAGTATAGTTTGAAGTCAGGTAGTGTGATGCCTCCAGCTTCGTTCTTTTTGCTTAGGATTGTCTTGTCTATATAGGCTCTTTTGTTGGTTCCATGTGAAATTCAAAGTAGTTTTTTTCTAATTCTGTGAAGAAAGTCAATGGAAGCTTGATGGGGATAGCATTGAACCTATAAATTGCTTGGGGCAGTATGGCCATTTTCACAATACTGATTCTTCCTATCCCTGAGCATGGAATGTTTTTCCATTTGTTTATGTCCTCTCTTATTTCCTTGAGCAGTGGTTTGTAGTTCTCCTTGAAGAGGTCCTTCAGATCACTTGTAAGTTGTATTCCTAGGTATTTTATTCTCTTTGTACCAATTGTGAATGGGAGTTCATTCATGATTTGGCTCTTTGTTTGTCTATTATTGGTGTATAGGAAAGCTTGTGATTTTTGCACATTGATTTTGTATTTAGAGATTTTGCTGAAGTTGCTTATCAGCTTAAGGAGATTTTGGGCTAAGATGATGAGCAATAATGTCATCTGCATACCATTCAGGACATAGGCATGGGCAAAGACTTCATGACTAAGACACCAAAAGCAATGTCAAAAGCCAAAATTGACAAATGGGATCTAATTAAACTAAAAAGCTTCTGCACACCAAAATAAACTATCATCAGAGTGAACAGGCAACCTACAGAATGGGAGAAAATTTTTGCTATCTGTCCTTCTGACAAAGGGCTAATATCCAGAATCTACAAGAAACTTAAACAAATTTACAAGAATAAAACAATTCCATCAAAAAGCAGGTGAAATATATGAACAGACACTTCTCAAAAGAAGACATTTGTGCAGCCAACAAACATATCACAAAAATCTCATCATCACTGGTCGTTAGAGAAATGCAAATCAAAACCACAATGAGATACCATCTCACAACAATTAGAAAGGCAATCATCAGAAAGTCAGGAAACAACAGATGCTGGCGAGGGTGTGGAGAAATAGGAATGCTTTTACACTGTTGGTGGGAGTGTAAATTAGTTCAACCATTGTGAAAGACAGTGGGGCAATTCCTCAAGTACTTAGAACCAGAAATACTATTTGACCCAGCAATCCCATTACTGGGTATATACCCAAAGGATTGTAAATCATTCCACTATAAAGACACATGCACACATATGCTTACTGCAGCTCCATTCACAATAGCAAAGACTGGGAACCAACCCAAATGCCCATCAATGATAGATTGGGTAAAGAAAATGTGGCACATATACACCATGGAATACTATGCAGCCGTAAAAAAAGATGATCTCATATCCTTTGCAGGGACATGGATGAAGCTGGAAACCATCATTCTCAGCAAACTAACACAGGAACAGAAAACTAAACACCACACGTTCTCACTCATAAGTGGGAGCTGAACAATAAGAACACATGGACACAGGGATGAAACCTCACATACTGGGGCCTGTCAGGGGCTGGGGGACTAGAAGAGGGATAGCATTAGGATAAATACCTAAGGTAGATGACAGGTTGTTGGGTGCAACAAACCACCATGGCACGTGTGTACCTATGTAACAAACCTGCATGTTCTGCACATGTACCCCAGAACCTAAAGTATAATTTTAAAAACCCACATTGTCCATCCTTCATCTGCAACTGAACTATATTTTGTTCCATTTGTTACCTAGCTCCAACTCCTAAAACGGTTGCATTTTGTTCTGTGGAATGTGTGGCCCATCAAAACCAGGATCCCTGTTTCTCCAACCCTTCTAAAGGTGATCTTCATCACAAATGGCATCAACAGAAAACACTACTTGAAACATAGACGGGGGAAAAAGTGGCCCCACTTCCTTCATTGGCTATTTTCCTTTTTTTGTTTTTGGATCCTTTATGCAATAAAATATATTGTAAGGGTTATATCTATTAACTCTGTTCAATTCCTCTTCTACCACTTATGAAACCATTTTAATCTGATTTTCACTGTATCATTCTATTCAGGCTGTTCTTGTCAAAGTTATCAATGACTCAGTATTACTAATTATAATGTTTGATTATCAGTTCACATCTTATTTAATCAATAAGACACATTTTAAACAATTTATCACTGCTTTCTTCTGGACATATTTTTTTTCAGTTGGCTCTTGAGACACCATACCCTATTTCCTAAACACACATTTTGTTCCTTCTTTAATTTCATTCAGGTTTCTGCTTTTATTCCTGAGTCTTCTTATATTTTCTATAAACACATACCATCTTGGTCATTTCATCTGGTATCATGGCTTTAAATATCATCTATATGCCTAAACTCCAGAAATTCTAACTTCTGAAATCCAAATTAATATGTACAACTTTTAATTCAACAATACCCCTTAGATGGCCTGGATACCTATAACTCAAAAGGACCAGATCTAAAATTTGCATCCCTTCCAATTCTTCTTACCTTACAACCTTCCTCAGCAATTGATGGCCACTCCATCGTTCTGTCTTCTTAGCACAAAATACTCATGGGCTTCATTGACTCTGTTTTTCTCAAAATATAGATCTCATTCATACACCATAGATCTAATCCATTAATTAATTAATCATTAATTAATGATATTGGCCATACCATCAAAATATATTCAAAGTCCTATCACTTCTCAATATCTACTGTGCTATCATGTCAATTCAAGTCATTATCTGGATTATTGAATTAGTTGACTAGTATCACTTTGTAAAGTAGGAAGAAAAGTGATATCAACCTGACATCTACTCTTTTTTTTTTTTTTTTTTTGTTGAGGCGGAGTCTCGCTCTGCCGCCCAGGCTGGAGTGCAGTGGCGCGATCTCGGCTCACTGCAAGCTCCGCCTCCCGGGTTCACGCCATTCTCCTGCCTCAGCCTCTCCGAGTAGCTGGGACTACAGGCGCCCGCCACCACGCCCGGCTGATTTTTTTATATTTTTAGTAGAGACGGGGTTTCACCGTGGTCTCGATCTCCTGACCTCGTGATCCGCCCGCCTCGGCCTCCCAAAGTGCTGGGATTACAAGCGTGAGCCACCGCGCCCGGCCTACTCTTAACACAGTGGCCAATATGCTGCTTTAAATAAATAAATCACATCATGTCAGTCTTCAGTAAAGCCCCTGTATTGACTCTCAATTTCATTCAGAGTAAATGTCATTGTCTTGATAATGGCCTAAGTGGCCTCATATTATTCTGGCTGTTTCCTCTTGGACCTTATCTCATACTACTCACCTCCTGCCATATATCTTAAATTGTTAGTAGGAAATAGTAACTCACAAAATTTGGTTGATTACAATCTCAGTGGGGAGAGTGAGGGAATTTGGAAGTGGCCAGAAAGAAAAAAAAATGTCTATTGTACATATTCTATGACCAAGCATTTCTACTTGTAAATAATCTTCTTCCAAATGATTGCTATGGCTAACTAAAGAATTCCTGATTAGCATGATTCGTAGAGCTCTCTGGATAACCTACCTAACTCCAATTATATGTAGTAAGCTCATAAATTTTCTTGGATGAGGCTGTGTTTGTCTGGGAGTTGAGACATATTGATGAAATCATGTTTATATTTGAGTGAACTCTAAACTGTACCTTGGCATGCATATTATGTATTGTGAAAATGAGATCTATGCATTACTTTTGCCCCAGAAAGTTGGCCTTTGGCATATATTTATATAGGCCATACATAGAGAATTCATCTAGCTTTATGTCTGAAAAGAAAGCTTGACCTGGGGGTTTGGAGCTATGCTTATAACAGTTCAAGTGTAGTCATCATTTTCACACTGTTATTCCATAAACTGTATACCTACTGGCTAGATACAAATTCCTGGACACCTGCACCTCTCCTAAAGGACATTGTTTATCTCCCTGCAGTTAATTTTGAATGTGCTTTCTTCCTCAGAGTCTTTAAATAAATAAACATATTTGACGTACATAGACAGTTTCAGGGCCCAGATTTTCTTTTAGTCCTTTTCTACTATTTACACTTCTCACAATAATTTTCATCAAGAAGGGACTTATGCCGAAATACCAATTTTCTTTTAGTAATTTTCCTCAGGGAATGAAATAGGATAATGAAGAGAAAGGAGATGATATTGGAGAGACTGGTTTAAATGTATCTGTTTAAAAAAAAGGCTAAATTTAGACAAATTATAAGAAAAAAAATCTATCAGCAGTTTAGGAAGATGATGATTATAAACAACTAATTGGGTGAAGAAAGTTAAAATAAAAAGAAAGGTAAAGGTTTTATGGTGGCTTTGTATGGTATAATGTGTTATTTATTAAATACATCTGACAAGAGATTTATAACCAAAATATGCAAAGAACTCAAACAACTCAATTGTCTAAAAACAAACAATCCAGTTAGAAGATGGGCAAAATATCTGAGTAGACATTTTTCAAAACAAAACACACAAATGGCCAAGAAGTATATGAAAACAATCTTCAATATTCCTAATCATCAGGGAAATGCAAATGGAAACCACAGTGAGATATCATATCACCACAGTTAGAATGGCTTTTATCCAAAAGACTGTAAATGAATGCTGGCAAGGATGTGAGAAAAAGGAAAACACTTTTTTTTTTTTTTTTTTTTAAAGTTAAATGTTTTTATTAAAATATCTCCTTTAACATTCCATATTACTAAACATATTAAAGCTCATGCTTCTAAGTAGATTACTAGAAGTTACTTTATCGAATTACAGCAATGGTTAATTCTAGATCATAGAATTTAGAATTACTTTTTGCCTTCTTCTTTTTTCTTTTTTTTTTTCTTTTTTTAAATATTTTATTATTTACTTATTTATTTCAATTAGAAAGCAAAATGGCTTCTACAGGAATAAAAGTCATAAAATGACACATAGGTAGGCTGAAATATCATGAAATATCATGAAATATTGATTCACATGCAATAAACTTCAGCTTTGGGCTCTTCCAGCTTACATTATTCTTTTTTTTTTTTTTTTTTTTTTAAATTATACTTTAGGTTTTAGGGTACATGTGCACAATGTGCAGGTTTGTTACATATGTATCCATGTGCCATGTTGATTTCCTGCACCCATTAGCTCGTCATTTAGCATTAGGTATATCTCCTAATGCTGTTCCCGCCCCCCCCACCCCCCACCCCACAACAGTACCCGGAATATGATGTTCCCCTTCCTGTGTCCATGAGTTCTCATTGTTCAATTCCCACCTATGAGTGAGAACATGCGGTGTTTGGTTTTTTGTCCTTGCAATAGTTTACTGAGAATGATGTTTTCCAGTTTCATCCATGTCCCTACAAAGGACACGAACTCATCATTTTTGATGGCTGCATAGTATTCCATGGTGTATATGTGCCACATTTTCTTAATCCAGTCTATTGTTGTTGGACATTTGTGTTGGTTCCAAGACTTTGCTATTGTGAATAGTGCCGCAATAAACATACGTGTGCATGTGTCTTTATAGCAGCATGATTTACAGTCCTTTGGGTATATACCCAGTAATGGGATGGCTGGGTCAAATGGTATTTCTAGTTCTAGATCCCTGAGGAATCGCCACACTGACTTCCACAATGGTTGAACTAGTTTACAGTC